>NC_056739.1:314830940-315130940 GCF_019279795.1 Protopterus annectens
TTTCAGATATACTGACTTGGGAGACGATCCTCTCCAGCATACTACTGTAGCAAGGATGTAATATAAAATACAGTTTAATTAACTAACTGTGCACATATGTGGTACTGGTGTGAAAGTGGACAGTAGAATGGATGATTATGTTCAGCATCAGCAGCGATAACTATAAATAAATGGACATTACAAAAACATGGCAGGTTACCGAGTAGCCCACGATACACTGAATGCTCATGTGTAACTAAATGAAATTATACAGATGTGATACTGCTACTGGAAACTGCTTGTTTATTCAGCAAGGTGTATACTACCATTTCCGACCTCTCCACTAGCACATAGTCATATGGGTAGGCTTACAGACAACTTAGGCAAGCAACATATGAGCATCTGCTCAGTCTGTCATCCTCTCCAAATGTTACATTTTCTACAATACAAAATATAAACTGTCAGGAAACTTTGAAATGCATTTTAACTGACTTCTATCCATTCAGAACAGGTCGTAAGTGGGCTGCAGCTGTAAACATCTTTTTAAAAAAAAAAAAAACTCTCGTCCCACTTAGAGTCTCTAACAGGCAGCCAGGCACTGTCTCATGATGCTGACATCATCTCGCACATCCTGCACATTGATGATGTTCCAAGATATGCTGGCGATGCGTGATGATGTCAGAGGTAACTAAAAATTGTAAATAAAAAAAAAAAGTAAAATCAGGATTTGAAGGGGCCACTGGGTAATTTGTGACACCCATTATTTTGCCCTCAAAACTGGTAAATTCCAACAAATTTGGTATGGTTGAGAGGTGTGACACACACACACACAGACACACACACACACACACACACACATTTACAACACATAGCATGTATGTTAAAAGAGAATACTTTAGTCTTAAACCCAGTGTTTTATTTTCAAGTGGAACAGTGAACATGTCCTTGTACTCTCATGTTCGTTTTTTTCTGATACATTTGGGTAGTGCCTTGTTTCACTTAGGGTTATGTTTCTGTATTATTAGTGTTTTGTTTAGATGACAATTATTGCGTTTTGTAGCAATGCAGAAGTTTACACCTGCACCTGATAACGGCAGTAATATAAAGTCTAGATAATAATGCATGTAATCACACATGCATTAAAGAACTAAGAAAAGAAGAAGGAGAGTGCAGTGACCTGACCATTCTGCGCAACCTAAAAGCACCCCCAGAAGGTCTGTTTGAAAATTTTATTTGTAATCACCTTTTTTTTGCAGCAGAAATAAGTATTTCTGCAGCAAAAAAAATTACACTGCAGTCCTGCAGCTCAAACAGACATTGAAGGCAATGCATAATTAGTGCATTAGAATGGTTCAGTTTATCGTTAACCCATGCAAAGTAGTTGCTAGAAAAAAGCAGTGTTATAAAGGCATGAAAATCGTATGAACAGCTTGCCCCTCTGTGGTTAAAGGGTTCTGCCCTGATGACACTCAGTCAGCAGTTAAAGAGAGACAGAAACCATGACTTTGTATAATCATAGCTCTCAACGGCTTAGTACAAGAATTCTGGACAAAGCCCGACAAAATAGGGTGACAAAGGCTCAAAAATAGGGACACATTTTAAATATTGCTCTTATAAACTTAGAAAGTTGCTAGAATAACCGGGTTTCTTTTAATATACATTTTCTGAATATTTGAAGTCTGAAACTCAAATGTTTGTCATTATTTAGTGACTTCAATCTGTAGAGCATCCCAGTTATTTGCTAGAAAACCACAAATTTTATGATGAACAGACCAAAAATATGAGCCAAAAATCTGGGCAATTGAGAAGTATGCTATAATTCTCACTGAACGTGTGCAATGTGCATCTCTTATCAACAAAGCAGTGTAGCTAAAGGGAATAAAAACACCCAAGGTACATTACTCTTCCCTCAGGTTGTGTTTTCATGTAAATTCTCCACAAGATGCCACTCTTGCATGAGTACCATATCTTGTTATTTTACTAGGAATCAAGGATTCAAGGCAAATTAACTCATTCACAGAAGAAAATGGTTGTTGTGCACTCCTGTCTGGCTGTGAATTCAAATGAAGCTCATCAGCAGCCGTGATGAGTCCATAACAGCTTCAGTGGGCATGTACATTCACTTTACATGTGGTCCGTCATGGAGGAGATCTGTATTTTAAAGAGTGATTTATCTGTACTGCAGCATGACACACAATTGCCATCAGGGGTAAAGTACCACAGGGTATCTTAGTGACAGTATCCCAGTATGTTACAATAAGTTGACTTGATGACGAAATTAAACCTTGGCTTTATCCATTATCCAATAACCATTTTTCAGAAAATGTGACTCATCTGAAAAAGCACTTCTGAAAGATTCAGTTTTTGACAGAATAACAATTCAACCGGTATTATAAAGCAAACAAAACAAACACAAACCACTTCATGTGGAACAAAAAAAAAAAAACACTTCCTGTTAACTACATGACAGAAAGAAAAATAATTAGTCTCTGATTGTGTTCAGATCTGGCTAACAGAACATAGCATTTTTTTTTACTTTGTTACAATATTTTTCAGAGAACCAAACAAAAAGGAAACACAGTACCTTGTCATTAGTATTTCATATAACCAGGAAAAAGGCCAACAGGCACTCCTTCACTTATGTTCACTCTCTTTTGAGGTTAAAAGGAAGGCCAAACAAAACTTCTCAGTGAAGAACAGTAAGTACTTCTGGTACTTACAGAATTCCATAAGTTAGTAGCTCTTCTGTTTTGTATCAGCAAACCATCTCTTTCAAGAACTTACAGATTCCACAGATAAGTAGCTTCTTTACTCCACAGGAGCAAGTCTGCCTGGAATGAAGATGCTACAAACTAGTAGCTTTTTTGACCCTCAGAAGTTAAAAGCAGCTCTTTTTGTTATCACCGGGTTACACAGCCTCCCTTCCGTCAGGTCAGCTGTTCTACGCCCCTTAAATGGTTAAGTCCATTTTGCAATAATATAGCTAACAGTGCAACCTGCTGTGTTCAGCTTCCCTTTCCCCCCAGTACATCTGTTCTAAGCCTAAACAGTACATCTGTTCTAAGAAAAAGTGTTTTGGTACGTATCTTTAAGAATAAGGGTGATGTGCAGAGCTGCAGTAACTACAGAGGGATAAAACTGATTAGTCACAGCTTGAAGTTATGGGAAAGAGCAGTGGAAGCAAGGTTAAGAAGGGAGGTGATGATTAGTGATCAGCAGTATGGTTTCATGCCAGGAAAGAGCACTACAGATGCAATGTTTGCTCTGAGAGTGTTGTTGGAGAAATACAGAGAAGGTCAGAAGGAGTTACATTGTGTCTTTGTAGACTTGGAGAAAGCATATGACAGGGTGCCTAGAGAAGAGTTGTGGTATTGTATGAGGAAGTCGGGAGTGGCAGAGAAGTACGTAAGAGTGGTACAGGATATGTACGAGGGTAGTGTGACAGTGGTGAGGACTGTAGTGGGAGTGACAGATCCGTTTAAGGTGGAGGTGGGATTACATCAAGGATCAGCTCTGAGTCCTTTCTTATTTGCAGTGGTGATGGACAGGTTGACAGATGAGATCAGACAGGAGGCCCCGTGGACTATGATGTTTGCAGATGACATTGTGATCTGTAGTGAGAGTAGGAATCAGGTTGAGAAGACTCTGGAGAGGTGGAGATATGTTCTAGAGAGCAGAGGAATGAAGGTCAGCAGGGCTAAGACAGAATATATGTGTGTAAATGAGAGGGAGGGTAGGGGAATGGTGAGGATGCAGGGAGTAGAGTTGGTAAAGGTGGACGAGTTTAAGTACTTGGGATCAACAGTTCAGAGTAATGATGAATGTGGAAGAGAGGTGAAGAAGAGAGTACAGGCAGGGTGGAATGGGTGGAGAAGAGTGTCAAAAGTGATTTGTGACAGACGGGTACCAGTAAGAGTGAAAGGGAAGGTCTACAAGAGGGTAGTGAGACCAGCTATGTTATATGGGTTGGAGACGGTGGCATTGACAAAAAGGCAGGAGTCAGAGCTGGATGTGGCAGAGTTAAAGATGTTAAGATTTGCACTCGGTGTGACTAGGATGGATAGGATTAGGAATCAGTATATTAGAGGGTCAGCTCATGTTGGACAGTTTGGAGACAAAGCAAGAGAGACGAGATTGCATTGGTTTGGACATGTGCTGAGGAGGGATGATGGGTATATTGGGAAAAAGATGCTAAGGATGAAGCTGCCAGGTAAGAGGAATAGAGGAAGGCCTAAGATAAGGTTTATGGACGTGGTGAGAGAGGACATGCAGGCAGTTGGTGTGACAGAGCAAGATGCAGAGGATAGGAAGAAATGGAAAGAGATGATCCGCTGTGGCGACCCCTAACGGGAAAAGCCAAAAGAGAGAAAAAAACATCTGTTCTAAGCTTCTTAAAGGGTTAAGCCTGTTTTGCAGCAACATTTAGCAAAGCAACCTTTGTTCTGTCAAACATTAGATTTTACTGGGTGTGGACCAAACAGAATAACCACATTCTATCAATTTTTGTGCTTTGAGGGCCAACTAGGAATAAAGTGGGACTTTTTGAGTGCAGAAATGTTATGTATGTTTTAGGTACCTGTAAATATTAAATGTTTGCAAACTTAACATTTTTCTGAAGCTTGAACCTATTTACGCATGTGTGAAAATGGGAAAAGGGGTTGTTGGATGGATGGATGGATGGATGGATGGATGGATGGATGGATGGATGGATGGAGTGTATAAAACATGGAGTTATCTGACATTATTGCATACTGTTCTGCCATTTTTTAATTCTCTGTCACCTGTCAAAAAAAATAAATAAATCCAAGCAAGATACTTTACTTAAGTCTCTCAAGTTGAAAGCAACCAACACTGCCAAGTTTTACTTTGCATTGCCTAGATTTAAACCTGCCTTAAAAGCACATATACTGGTAAAAAGGAAATTATACGCTTAGTTCTGTTGGTGCATAAATGAAAGTAGCAATTTTGTACTTCATAGTTTGACTTGTAAAGGTACATCCTAAAACCATTAGTGGTCATACCATAAAAAGTGAGTGCAGAAACTGCTTAAACCCTCAACATCTCAAATATTGTTTCTTTCTGCATTTGTTAGTCCCATAGACTAGTACTAGTATACAGTTTAGAATGATCTGCTGTTTATTCCCCATAAGCAATAAATTCAGACTATGGGTACTCAGCAGTTATTAGAGTAGATGATTACAGAGTGGTAGGTAAACAATGGCATACTTGACAGGGATGCAGAATGGAGCAAACGAGAAACAGCTCTCAACAGCTTATATGAGTTATGTACTAAATATTTACCATGTGGCTAAAAGCAAGCAGTAATTTAATGCTAAGTTTGAATTTTTTCTTTTTCACAGTTAAAGGTATGCAAATATTACAGCAAGAATTCTTGAACCAATACTACTAATCTTGTGTATCAGGAAGTACTAGTCTCAGATGCTTTTTAGATGGCTAGCAGTGCTCACAACAAGCACTGGAGGACATTAAAGGTAGAATTCAAAAACAAGGTATACATTGCATAGGACTAATGGACAGGAAGAAGACTTGTCAAACACAAAATGCAGCCATAGACAATAGTGCAATTGAGCTGCAGCAGAAGTCCACCCCTATATATCCAGTGGCCCAACATTGCATGCACCATATAGGTAACAGAACATGCATAACAGCAGTGGTGCAATTCAAGAAATGGCAGAAAGGTACCAAAGCTAACAATGGAGAAACCAAGGACTACCTAAGTCATTGCCCAACCACCAGTAGTGCAGGCAATAGTGATGTTAATAAAGTTAATAAAGACATGGTAGCAAAGCGGGTATGTACAGCACATGCTCAAGTCACTCCAGGTATGTAGAAATGCAAAGGAGCTCAGTAGAAGTATGTATAGAAGTAGAACCCACTGAGAGAGATGTATAGCAAAAGAAATTCATATTTGTTCCAAAAGGACCAGTTAAAGGCTCAGGCTGGATGTAGAACACATAATAATGAGGTATAAAACTCTTAAAAGCACGTGACCGAAGTGTTGCACAAAACTTTCTGTGGCTAAAGTATATATTTGTGATAGAGCCATAGAAAATAAGCAAACAACTGGAATTTAAATGCAAATATAATCTCTAAAACATATAATAAGTTTATAGTTATTCACCTAGAAAGATTAAGTAAAGGGCATATATTCTTCACATAGATGGTAAGTAAATGGGAGCATAAATGAACAGGGATGAGAGAAGCAATAAAATAGGAAGAGGAATGGTACAAGTTGATTAGAAGCAATTTTTGAAGGGTTATTTCACAAGAATGGGGAACATATTTTACAGGTACATACCTTTGAATTATATTTTGTAGGTGGAATTTTCTTTAAAATTAAGTTACTCCATTGTTGTTACAGCAGTGACATTCAACAGTTTTAACCAGGCAGTTTTGGAGATTTTTTCTGAATTTAGGATATTGAGTTGAATTCTTAATGGAAGTAGATACAGATTCACAGACTTTAGGCCCTAGAACTGAGAAACTGGGGTTAGTGCAGTGCTTGTTTGTGTAAGAATATGGAAAGATGGAGCATTATATGGTTATAATGTGAGACTAAGTTCTCTTTGGTATTATGAATTTGCCATTAGGATAAGGGAAATAATTTTTTTAAGTGGTACCTAGCAGATTATACTTTTGTTGGACAGAAAGCCAACTAGTTTTTTTTTAATGATCAACTCTTGAGTTTTGGGGCAAAAGAAGCAAATCTGCCAATTTTTTGAGGTTATTTATAGTGTGACAAGATTCTCCTTAGAGTCTTAGGCTATAATGGACATGCAATGAGGATTACTTTAAGTACGGCTTGTGTACCTAAAGGAGATGTGTGAAACATTTCTAAAGGAGACATGTGAAACATTTCTAAAGGAGACGTGTGAAACATTTCTAAAGGAGACATGTGAAACACTTTTAAAGGAAACGTGTGAAACATTTCTAAAGGAGACATGTGAAAGATTTCTAAAGGAGACGTGTGAAACGTTTCTAAAGGAGATGTGTGAAATGTTTCTAAAGGAGACATGTGAAACATTTCTAAAGGAGACATGTAAAACATTTCTAAAGGAGACGTGTGAAACATTTCTAAAGGAGATGTGTGAAACGTTTGTAAAGGAGATGTGTGAAACATTTCTAAAGGAGACTTGTGAAATGTTTCTAAAGGAGATATGTGAAACGTTTCTAAAGGAGACATGTGAAACATTTCTAAAGGAAACATGTGAAACGTTTCTAAAGGAGATGTGTGAAACATTTCTAAAGGAGACGTGTGAAACATTTCTAAAGGAGACGTGTGAAACGTTTCTAAAGGAGACGTGTGAAACATTTCTAAAGGAGACGTGTGAAACGTTTCTAAAGGAGATGTGTGAAACGTTTCTAAAGGAGACATGTGAAACATTTCTAAAGGAGACGTGTGAAACGTTTCTAAAGGAGACGTGTGAAACGTTTCTAAAGGAGACGTGTGAAACATTTCTAAAGGAGACGTGTGAAACATTTCTAAAGGAGACGTGTGAAACGTTTCTAAAGAAGACGTGTGAAACATTTCTAAAGGAGACGTGTGAAACATTTCTAAAGGAGATGTGTGAAACATTTTTAAAGGAGACGTGTGAAACATTTCTAAAGGAGACGTGTGAAACATTTCTAAAGGAGATGTGTGAAACGTTTCTAAAGGAGACGTGAAACATTTCTAAAGGAGACGTGTGAAACATTTCTAAAGGAGATGTGTGAAACATTTCTAAAGGAGACGTGTGAAACATTTCTAAAGGAGATGTGAAATTTTCTAAAGGGGACGTGTGAAACATTTCTAAAGGAGATGTGTGAAACATTTCTAAAGGAGATGTGTGAAATGTTTCTAAAGGAGACATGTGAAACGTTTCTAAAGGATATGTGTGAAATGTTTCTAAAGGAGACGTGTGAAACATTTCTAAAGGAGACATTTGAAATGTTTCTAAAGGAGATGTGTGAAACATTTCTAAAGGAGACGTGAAACATTTCTAAAGGAGATGTGTGAAACGTTTCTAAAGGAGATGTGTGAAACATTTCTAAAGGAGACGTGTGAAAAGTTTCTAAAGGAGACGTGTGAAACGTTTCTAAGGGAGACGTGTGAAACATTTCTAAAGGAGATGTGAAACATTTCTAAAGGAGATGTGTGAAACGTTTCTAAAGGAGACATGTGAAACATTTCCATGCTTGGAAGAGAGTACTTTATATTTTCTTTCTGGTGTTCTTAGTTTTCTGTTTGAGGTGGAGATTTTGGTCTGACCACATCAGGTGGGTCCTGGTGGTATTCTTAAATGACTTTTTTGGTGGATCCCAAAAAGCACAGCTTTAGTTTAAATTAAATTGAGAATTAGTTGTCTTGTAGTTAGCCAGTTAGCAACATTTAGTTTGCCTTGTTGTAGATGATCCTTTAAAATTTGGTTTTATAGACTGGAGCTCAAGATGGCCATGTAATCTGCGTAGACTGTTATGGGACTTGCAGTAATTAATCATGAGTTAGTTGTTGTCTTTTATATTGATTGCACTGCTGAATACCACACTCAACAAATGTAGAGCTTGTTCTAAGTGTCAGTGACCATATAGATTGATTGTTGCCATGCATGTTAGCAGATGGGACATGTGACATTACAGCAGTAGCTGCTGCCCCAGTGCACATACCTACATAGTATGCTCAAGGCATCATACAAGCCAGGCCAGCTGGGATCCATTACATCACAGTTCACTGATGACACATCACCTGGGCTGCGTGGTTATCTATTTCACCTGTTATGCACCCCTGTTATGCAAAGTGCTCATCCCAGTGCAGAACAGACTTAACCAGCATACATTCCAATTGAAAGTGCACTGAGAATATACTGCAATGTATATGACTGAGTGTAGTTTACTAGATTGTTAGTACTACTGAAATAACAGCCTCTGACCTGCTTCTGACATGCATTGCTGAGGCAGTTAGCTCTCCAATCCTCATGCAGATTTCTGCCCCATCGTGTCTAAAGCAAATATTTTTTTCTTTTCTATTTCCTTATTTTACAGAATTCTGTGTGTAACAGCATATTGTTAAGGTAGAATTTGGGATGCTGTTTTGGACATGCAAAGCAATAGTCATATGCTAATTTGGTTTGCATACCTTAAAATTCTGTGTCCAAGAATTCAGTCTTACTGCTTCACTTCTGACCTGCATGTTGTACATTTCATTAAGCATGAGTTAGTTGTCATCCTTTATACTGATTACACTGCTGATACCTGTCAACCTCTTAGAGCAAAAAATCTAGACAAAGCCTAAAATGATGGAGGACAAATAGGGACAGATTTTAAATACTGCACTTACAAACTTAGGTTTTGCATTAGCATGAATTTTCTGAAGGATATGGAGTCTTAAACTTAAATATTTGTCATTATTTAATTACTTCAATCCTCAGTTATTTGCCAGAAAGTTACAGATTTTAGGAGGAACACACCAAAAATATGAGGCAAAAATCTTGACATTCTGCGAAAATCTGTACATTTGAGAGGTACTGAATATACAGGCAATAAATCTCAACCTTAGATTTGTGTCACGTACCCTAAGGTGTACTAACCATGGGGTTTTGTTACAGGTTGTGGACATTAGTCTTAAAACAGTCCCCCCATCCTATAGTACAAGATCTTTATCAGATAAAGAAAACCCTTTTGTCTTTCCATTTTTTTCTGTTTTTTTTTTAACTTTTGATTACTGTTTGCCATTTACTTCAATGGGATGCAGTAACAGAGTAAGGGCTTCTTTATAGACATTGAAGAATGGGCTGTCTTGTGGATGGTTTTCTACTCCAGTTCTGAAGAAGGCTTTAATATTTGCTATCTTTTGGCTATTTTTTGGTATGTTTTTGTTAAACTGTTAGGAGGTAATGTCAATACAACTCTTAGATTTATAGTGTAGTTATCTATCTTAGTTATTTTAATGCTATTTAGTATAATTTTTCTTAAGTTTTGGGTTGATTTATTTGCCAGTAATGTCATTTTACCATTGCCTCGCTGCAGTTTAGGTTTTATTTATGTTTGTATTAGTTTAGTTTTTTTTTTATTCTTATACAATTTTTTGCACGGCTGTGGTGTGTGTAGACTTTTATGGGGGTCTGTGTATATTATCTTTCAGATGTGCAGTGTCTGAAGATTCTTTTTTTTCTCTATTCTGTGTAAATCTGTGATTGATGGTATCACAGAGTGGTGAAAAGTGCATGACAATACAAAGGAAAATGGGAATAAACAGTACCTGATACATACATCAATATCTGTTGTTAGTCATACCCCCCCCCACACACACACACACACATACATATATATCACAGCATAGCTGCAGCTATCATTACTGCTCTTTCAATCTTCTTTGGCATGCTTTCTGTACAAATTCTGTATCTGCACATTGTACCTGTGTTACATGGTTTTTTGCTGGGTGCACTCATTTCCTCAAGCATCCTAAACATGCGCTATGAGTTAATCTACAATTAATTTGATTGCCTGTAGGTGGGCAATCAAATTGATTGCAAATTAACTCAATGTGTGTGCATGCATCTGTGCATGTGTGTGTTGATGTCATTTTTATACACTGCACCCAATAAATGCTGGAAAAGCATTAATTAATTGATTGTTTAATTGTTTAATTAATTGTGTGCTGCTTTTTTGTGACGTATATAAGATGTGTTGTTTCAGATGTTTTTAGTCATTGAAGGCTGTTAAAGCTGAGACGCTAGAGCTTTTTTATTTTGTTATATAAAACAATTATTTCTTGTGGAAATTCATGGCCATTTGGTGGTTTTTAAGTTATTTTGCATGCCTGCAAATGAAACTGAAAGAGAATTTTATTTGTTTATTGTTTGCCCCTGGGATTCAGGTTACTGGCTAAGGCTCTTGCCACCCCTATAGTGCCTTTTTTAGGCAAAGTTCAAAGGACAAAACCACCACCGTAACAGGTACAAGCATGCAAAATCTGAAGGTAATGCTACTCAATGCTAGAAGTCTAAACCTCAAAATGCACTCTCTCGAGGCACTCCTAAAAATGAAGAACATAGATATCTGTGCAGTAACTGAGACCTGGTTCAAGGCTCCAGAGAGCACCCCTGCAATACCAGGCTACAACTCTTACCACACTTTTTTGCCACCAAACCAGGACCGAAACACTAAAGGTGGAGGAGTGTCAATATTCACCAAGGATATTCACACCACCAGGCTAGTTGCCCAACACAATGCGTCTGAAATTCTCCAGGTGCAACACTAGGTAAGACTGAAATCCAAATTGTAGCTTGCTACAGATCCCACACCATACCCCAAGATTCTCACTACACCTTTCTAAACATACTGGAAAATATTAAGATAGAACCAAATACCCTAATACTGGGTGATTTTAACTACCCTGCCATTAACTGGGAAAACTACTCATGTACCAACACCTTTGCCCAATGGTTCTTGGAATTCATAAATTTCAACGCCCTGGATCAACTAATCCATAGTCCCACCAGGGGCTCCAATATCCTAGACCTGGTCATTACCAACATGGGAAATTGATGCTCCACATCTATGGTCACCCCCTCGTTAGTCAGGTCTGACCATAAGCTAATCACCCTTAACATCCACATCCCACCCCCACCCCCCAGTAAGGAGACCTCCATAAAAAACTTCTCCAAAGCCACCTTCATGCTACTCAAGTCAGAAGTGACAAACTTCATGACAGCCATGCAGACGGGAACTGAAAGTTCAACTGCTGAATCCTACACTAAAGCACTATACGAGCATATCCACTCATGCATGAATCGTGCCATCCCAAATAGAACCAAGACACTCTCATCCAAAAAAAGGAAGCCAATCTGGTGGTCCCCTGCCATAAACAAACTTTACAACAAAAGGAAGAAACTGTTGCAGAAAAGAGGAAAATCCCAGGATGCAAAAAACTCCCTTACTAGCCTCAGTAAGAAACTGAGATCCCTCATAAAATCCTCCAAAGCTAGTTAAGAAAATAAAATTGCCAAAGATTCCAAAAACAACCACAAGGCATTCTATAACTATGTCAAAAATCTAAATGGCAATGCTCAGATCTTCTCTGAGCTAAAACAGAATGGCATTAAATGTACCGATCCCAAGGATATTGGCAATATCCTGGCAGATAGATTCAGTGTCAACTTCACCCCCCTCTCACCCCCTAAATTTCAATACCGGAAGATTGCCAAATTCCGGTAATAATGGCCACAAAGATAAAAAACGCACTCTCCAAAGCTAAGAATACAGCATCCATGGGACCAGATGACATCCCAGGCTGTGTACTACATGAACTACAATATTAACTGGCACTTCACCTAAGTATCATGTTTAATCATAGCCTCACCTCAGGTTTCATGCCCACTGAGTGGTGCAGAGCCACAGTTATCCCACCCACAAGGGGGGATCCAGCTTGGATCTCAGAAACTACCGTCCCATCAGTCTGACGAGCTTTATCTGCAAGGCCATGGAGCGTATTATCATGGAACTTATAAACAAAGACATTGGCACCCTTCAAACACTGAACCCCACCCAGTTTGGATTCGTGAAGGGCCAATCTTGTCTTCTGAACCTGATTGACTTCTTCAAATCAGTCTCCAGAGCCATGGACAAGGGTAAGGTGGTTCACACAGCCTGTCTAGACCCTTGACACCATTCCCCACTCTGGAATCATAGATAAACTTACTAAGCTGGGCATTAATCCCTACTTCACCCAATGGGTTGCTAACTGGCTTACTGATAGAACCCACACTGTAAAAGTATCCGACTCCAAATCCAGCTCCAGACAAGTGACAAGTGGAGTACCTCAGGGTTCAGTCCTGGGACTGCTCTTGTTTGGCATCTACTTCTCTGAAGTACAGGCTAACACTAAGGGACTCTGGCTAACAAAGTTCACAGATGACTGCAAACTATTAGCCATTATTGAATCCCCGAATTATGTGGATACTCTACAGAAGGGCCTTACAGAAACAGAAGCTTGGTGCCAGAGCCATGGGCTCAAGCTCAATGCCAAGAAATGTATAGTTATCCCCTTTGGGAAAAAACATGTACCCATGAATTACCATATAGGTGGCAGTACACTAAACACCGAAAGTGTGATAAGAGACTTAGGGACACAGGTGGACAGTGGTCTCACCTTCAATAACCACATCACCACAACAGTCAAGAAATCCTTCTATGTGGCACACCTCATCACTAAGGGCTTTTCATCCAGAGAAAAGAAGGTCATTGTCCCACTGTACTCATCCATCATTAGACCCATTATAGAATATAATGCCCTGTTTGGTATGTATCTCTCAAAACATCTGCAACAGCTGGAAAGGCCGCAGAAATACCTCACTAAAGGAATCGCAGGCCTAAAGCAGATGCCCTACGCTGATCGCCTTAAAAAACTCCAGCTGTACTCTTTCGCATATCGTCTACTCAGAGGCGATCTCTGCTTAACATACAAGGCCATGTCAAACCCAGAGCTGTTAGACATGCTACACTTAAAGAAATCCCAATCCCTCAGAGCCACATGCTCCTGGGATCTAAACCTTGTCATCACAATAAACAAAACATGCTGGAGGGATAGGTTCCTGACCCAGAGACTCCCCAGACTCTGGAATAGATTGCCCATACATGTCAAGCAGAGTGCCTCTTTGGCCCTCTTCAAAAGGAACCTTGACGATTGGATGGAAGAAAGGAAATTCACTCCAGGGATCACGTCAGTCACCCTGCTAGACAGGGGTCCAGGGAAGTAAACAGTGTGGGAAGAAATAGCCAGGGAATTGTTATGGCTAGGCTTGTATAGGCCCTAGGGCTGATAGCCTAGTTCCAACCTATGAAATGTTTCAGAAACATAAGATAATATGCAAAACTGCCTTAGATCTGTGTATTTATTAATTAATTTGCTGTGGATCTTAATACTGTTTAACCAGTCCTATCACACTCTCTTTAACAATCAGCATGATATTTTCTGTTTACACACAATCTTGCAACTACTTGTTTTATTCTTTTTGAATTTGCTGCTACCTGTTTATGCTACTGCAAACTTACACCAAAGCTTCAAGTAACTGACTGTATGTATTTACGATGCAACTTAATTTTCTCTGCCAAGGCTCTGGATCACAGATGAAAAAGGTCTTCAGACCACCCACCTACCTGGTAAATAAACAGATGGAAAGATGGATAGACAAAAAGATAAATAATTAAATACTCTTCTACTCTCTCTGTCTTATTTAAAAAGGTACATTTACTAATTGTAATTTTATATGCTGCCCTGGCCCCTTTGCACAGGTACCATGACAAACACTTTTTCTTCTTTGTTTATTTTTTTTTAGCATGACACAAGAATTTTTGACATGCTCTGATGCGCAAGTTGCAACTTATTTACAGCTTGCAATCTTACCAGCTATGCTATTCTTGAACCTTAACAGTTGTTTAGAACATGAAATGGTTACAGACAAGTCAAGCAATGTGCTAAGCAGGGGGGCTGGAAGTAAAGACAAAATGTATAAAATACATCTTAATTTATAGTAATACTTGTGAGTTCAGTGATAGTATATGGTTAGAAAGCAAGTAGACAAATGGAGGCAACAACTATATGCAAATATATTTATGCAGATATGTGAACAAAGAAAGAATATTTTGCATATTTGTCTGTAGGCACATAATCTACAATACCATAAGAAAAAAGTATTTCCAGAGGTCAAAATATTTAACACTAGGTTGATAGTGTGAGTTGCACATCTTTTCCAAAATATGGAATATTTTTAATTTACAACCTTAAAATTAACTTGCACAGTCAACACTATATGAAATTATGAAATGAAAAAAAGTCAATATGATGTTGATGAATTTCAGCAAATAATTATGCTACCAGAAGTATATTATATACCTCTCAACTGTCCAGATTTTGGCAGAATATCCAGATTTTTGTCTCATGTTTTTGGTCTGTTCCTTGTAAGATTTATACTTTTTCTGGCAAATCACTGGGATGATCTGAGGATTAAAGTCACTAAATAATTGCATAAATTTAAGTTTTAGACTTCATATCCTTCAGAAAATGCATGCTAACACAAATCCTATTATTCTAGCTACTTTCTAAGTTTATAAGAGCAATATTTAAAATTTGCCCCTATTTTTGGGTCTCTGTTTCCCCATTATGCGGGCTTTGTCCAGATTTCTTGTGCTAAGAGGTTGAGAGGTATGGTATAACAGTCACAGTTTAAAAATATTTCAGATAAATTCTGCATTTAAATAACAGCTGATGAAGCTTTGACAGTCAATGTTCCTTTCTGGTCATACTACATTAGAAAAGTCTAATTAAAACTATAGCAAAAAAGTGTTCTGTAATAACTTTGCTTGAGCCGAAACAAGTAATGCAAAGGTACAGTAACTGTAGACATTTCTGTGTCTTTTATAGGTTCATAGATTCATAGGTTCATACTAAGCTATCTGCCCTAGGGCATTTATAAGCCTAGCCAGAGTGTGTTTGGCTTTCGCCACCCATTTTAAATTAATTTTGCTATGCCCTTTTTCAAGGTTAGTATACGGTGCCTCTGTCTAACAGTGACACAGAAGTCATACCCGGGGTAAACCTATGATCTCCCATCCACTCATCAAGATTCCTCTTGAAGAGAGTCAATGAGGGACTCTGCCTAACCTGGACTGGGATTTTATTCCAGAGTGAAGGGAGCCTCTGGGTTATGAATCTGTCCCTCCAGCATGTCCTATTTATTTCAGTGCTGAGGTTCAAGTCTCTCGAGCGCGTAGCTCGATGGGATTTGGATTTTCTGAGGTGCAGCATGTCCATTAATTCCGGGTTGGACATGGCTTTATATGTCAGGCACATATTGCCTCTGAGCAGGTGGTATGCCACTGAGTAGAGCTGGAGTTTCTTTAACCAGGCAGCATATGGCATCTGTTTGAACCCTATGATCCTCTTGGTGAGGTACTTTTGGGGTCTTTCCAGTTGCTGCAGGTGTCTGGTAAGGTACATCCCAAAAGGGGCATTGTACTCAATTATGGGCCTGATGAGGGATGAGTAAAGAGGCACGATGACCTCCCCAGATCTAGATGTGAATCCCTTCATGATTAGGTGGGCTATATAAAATGTTTTTCTAACCACTTTGGCCACTTGGTTGTCAAATGAGAGATTGCTATCAACTTGGGTCCCCAGGTCCCTAATTACTTCTTCTGTACTTAATGGATTACCACCTATGTGGTAATTTGTGGACACTTTGTTTTTGCCAAAGGGGATGACTATACACTTTTTGGCGTTTAGCTTGAGGCCATGGCTCTGGCACCAGTTGTCTGTTTCTATGAGGCCCTTTCGGAGGATGCTTGTGTCGGCTGGAGAGTCGATTATGGCGCCCAGTTTGCAGTTATCTGCGAACTTAGTCAGCCACAGTCCTTCCGTGCTGGCCTGTACCTCTGAGAAATATATACCGAACAAGAGAGGTCCCAGGACTGAGCCTTGTGGGACGCCACTTGTAACTGGTTTGGAGTCTGACATGGCTGCAGCAATTCTAACCATGTGGGTTCTGTCCTTGAGCCAGTTTGCAACCCATCTAGTGACATAGGGGTTTATATTTAAGCTGGTGAGCTTATCTAAAATGCCCGAGTGGGGTATTGTATCGAAGGCTTTTGCAAGGTCCAGGTAGGCTGTATGGACCACCTTCCCCTCATCAATGGCCTTGGTGACTGTTTCAAAGAAATCAACCAGGTTTAAGAGGCAGGATCTGCCCTTAACAAAGCTGAACTGGGTAGGATCCAGTGTCTGTAGGTCCCCAATATCTTTATTTATGAGGTCCATATTGATCCTTTCCATAGCTTTGCAGACCAACTAGTCAGGCTTATGGGGCGATAGTTTCCAGGATCCGTTGAGGCACCACCTTTGTGGAGAGGGACCACTGTTGCTGTACGCCACTCTTTGGGCACATATCCTGTAGTAAGGCTAAGATTGAACAGTAGTTTTATGTTTGGGTTTAGTTCTTCTTGGAGTTCATGTGGGACGCAGCCCAGGACACCGTCTGGTCCCATTGATGCTGTGTTTTTTGATTTGGTGGGGAGGGGGGGGAGAAGTTTGCGCTGAACCTGTCAGCTAGGATGTTGGCAATGTCTGTGGGTTCGGTGTATTTTTTGTCATTTTGGACTAATTCTGAGCATATCTGGGAATTCCCACCCAGGTTCCTAACATAACTAAAGAAAGCTTTGTGATTATCCTTAGTGTCCTGTGCAATTTTTCTCTCGAAGCTGGCCTTAGACGATTTTATGAGTGCCTGTAGTTTTTTGCTAATACTGATCAGAGATCCCTTCCCTTTTTGGGATTTTGCTCTGTCATGTAGTAGCTTGCTCCTTCTATTGTATAGTTTGTTTATGGCTGGGGTCCACCAGACAGGACGTCTGCCTTTGGAGGATTGGGTCTTAGTTTTATTTGGGATTGCATGATCCATGCATTCCTGAAGGTGTTCATAAAATGCATTTATAAAGGATTCTGTAGTCTGGGCCGTATTTTCCACAGGCTCAGGGGCTTTGAAGGATTCCACCTCGGTTTTAAGGAGTGTGAAATTTGCTTTAGAGAAGTTTTTCACTGTGGTTTTCAGGGCAAGGGGTGGAGTCGGGATGTGAATATCCAGTGAGATTAGTTTATGGTCTGATCTTACTAGTGAGGGATACACTTCTGGTCTGGAGCATAGAGTCCCCATGTTGGTGATGATCAGGTCCAGTATGTTTTCCCCTCTTGTGGGAGTGGTAACAACTTGTTCCATAGCATTTGAGTTTATAAATTCTAGGAACCTTTGGGCTAGGGTGTTGGAGCTAGAGTAATGCTCCCAGTCTATGTTTGGGTAGTTGAAGTTGCCCAATATAATGGTATTTGGAGAGACCTTCATATTTTCCAGTGTTCTCAGGAAGGCCAAGTGGGGTTCCTGAGTTTGGGAGGGTGGTCTGTAGCAGGCTATAAACTAGAAGGCAGTTTTACCCACTGTTAGTTGCACATGGATAGTCTCTGATGCTTCGTGCTGTGCCACCAACCTGGAGGTGTGGGTATCTTTGACGAATATTGATACTCCCCCTCCTTTTGTGGTACGGTCCAAGTTTTGGGGCCAAAAAGCATGGTATGAGGTATAACCTGGTAGTGCTGGGGTGCTCTTGGGAGCCTTGAACCAGGTTTCTGTTACTGCACAGATATTGATGTTCTCCATGCTAAGGAGAGTTTCGAAAGTGCATCTTGAGGTTTAGACTTCTGGCATTGAGTAGCACTACTCTTAGTTTCTTATCCCTTGTGATACCTATGGAGGTGGGTTTGTCTTTTGAGCCTTGCCTAAAAAAGGCACTATGGGGGTAGCAAGAGCCTTTGCCAATATCCGAATGACCAGGGGTGACAGGTGCAAGCCGTCCCTAGCGAAGCATCATGGCTTGTCGAGCATGTCATCCCAGGCTGACAGGCATTGGATCCCCTTTGAATGACACCAATACTTAAGCCAATTGTTAAAAAAGATCATCTTGTCTTCATATTGTGGCATCATTCTTGGTGAGGGTAAGATGCTACTCAAGGTCAGGGTCATACTGGCCTTGGCTACATGCTCAGAGAGCTCCTCTATGTCTCTTTTCATGTAGTCCAAGGAGGTATGTCTCAGGTCATTCACACCAGCATGGACAATGACTGAGTCATATTTCTACTTGCCTTGGAGTGACCTGAGTGCTTGTGTTATGTGGTGGATCCTAGCACCCGACAGGCAGCTCACCGTGACGTTCTCCTTGTTTAGCCTGGTGAGCGGGACGTCAGTGTGCCTGACGATAGAGTCACCTATTACAAGTGTATCAGGCATGTTGTTTAGCCTTAAGGGCTGTGACTGTTCGGCACACTGGCTTTGTGAGCTATGTGTTGCACGCGTTTTGTTTTGGGGTAGCGGTTGCTTGGGTGTCTGCTTTGGAGGTCTCTGCTGCTTAGGCAGATTTTTATTTATAGCCTCCAAGTATGTTTTTGTGTGTTTATGTGTTTGGTTTGCTGTCGTGGTAGGTCTATGTGAGACTGGAATTGTAGTGAGTGTGGCTTCCTTCTCCTCCTGACTGGTTTCGCCAGTACTGAGTTGACAGAGCTTAGCCTCCAGTATGGCTATATGGTTGCATCTCTCACATGTGTTGGAATTTGTTGGGAGGAGGAGAGGGTTGTCTGTGTACATGAGGCAGTTGTAACATTGCATCAAGATTCCCAGATTCACCAGCTGGACCGGAGAGGAGATTGACAACTGACCTTTGGACATGCTAGAATAGTACTGGGAATTCCTTTATAATTGAAAAAAGGGCCAATGGGGAACAAGGTACTCAAGGGGAGTTTGTGAGGGTGTAGTGCTTTTAATATTTTAGTGCTGACTTACATAATTGCTTTAGTGAGCAAGTGCCAGGTAACTTAAATGCAATGTGTTACAGGTAACAAATGCAAAAATGACAAACAGTAACTTTCTTTCAAGTGAAACAAGGAAATAAGTACAGTAAGCAATGCAGATATCACTAGGGATCCACAGAAGCACTGAAAAGCCATGTTTTAGGTGGAATTAGCATTTCAGGGAAATAAGCAAACAAACAAGCAGCATACAAATAAATCTAGATTCAGCAGGCCTGGATCTAGTCTATGCTACAGCAAACAAGGTGTACAAATTTCAGTAAGAAACAGTTCAAATATGCAGGCACTATAAGCCTTTAACCAGAAATTCCCAGCTCAGAAGGGCAGAGTCCAGCCTCTCCTCCCACAAGAGTGCAGACCACGAACCCTTTTAATATAAAATAACTGGCCTGAAGCCCAAGTGCTTAAACCAGAATTAATACACTTTTAGAATAACAGACACTGAGCCCTCAATCAGCAGTTCCCAACTTAGAAGGATGTAAGCTACTTGTTCTGCCACTACAGTGCAGACCACAAACCTTCTTAATGTAAAACAACTGGCGTGAAGCCCAAGTGCTTAAACCAGAATTAATACACTTTTAGAATAACAGACACTGAGCCCTCAATCAGCAGTTCCAAACTTAGAAGGATGTAAGCTACCTGTCCTGCCACCACAGTGCAGGCCACAAACCTTCCTAATGTAAAACAACTGGCTTGAAGCCCAAGTGCTTAATCCAAAAGACTTAGAATGATAGCTACACTTTAATCAAGTTACTACTAAGCAGTAATAAATACAATTGAATACTTTAAAGAATGCCTGGATTAGTGCTTAGGTTATACAAACAAAGCTAGATTCAGCAGGCCTGGATCTAGTCTATGCTACAGCAAACAAGGTGTACCAATTTCAGTAAGAAGCAGTTTAGATATGCAGGCACTATAAGCCTTTAACCAGAAATTCTCAGCTAGAAGGGCAGAGTCCAGCCTCTCCTCCCACAAGAGTGCAGACCACGAACCCTTTTAATGTAAAATAGCTGGCCTGAAGCCCAAGTGCTTAAAACAGAATTAATACACTTTTAGAATAAAAGACACTGATCCCCCAATCAGCAGTTCCCAACTTAGAAGGTTGTAAGCTACCTTCCTGCCCCCACAGTGCAGACCACAAACCTTCCTAATGTAAAACAACTGGTCTGAAGCCCAAGTGCTTAAACTAAAAGGCTTAGAATGAGTTACACCAAGCAGTAATAAATACAATTGAGTACTTTTAAGATGACGCAAAAGCAAAATAAAGTAGGAAGAAACACAAATACAGTAAAAGCAGATTTTTTTTTTTGGTTTTTTTTTTTTTTTTTTTGAGTGAGCAAATGAGATGGGCCCAGGAGTTACAGGACAGAAACACGTGCAAATGCAGGCCTTCAAATTAGAAAATTGAGAGAGATGGAAGACCACCCAAACGGCCATTAACTACAAATTCTGGGCCAGAACCACTCCTTATGTGGTAGACAGGTTACCTAGTGCTTACCACTCCCACTGATAAGCTAGTAGGCTTCCCTCCAACACAGAAAGGCTTGGGGGCTCAGAAGCTTACAAATAGTCCTGGATACAGCAAATTTGTATCTGGAACACTAATTACAGGAAAGGTAGGAAACAAACAGGCTTACAATTTTTTTTTTTTTTTTTTTTTTCAGAAAAGTAGCAAAAACAGTAGTAAAAACAATTCACATGCAGTGCAAGCTGGCACACTTGAGTATGTAGCAATATTAGTCCACACACAGTTTGAAAAAATGTAATTAAAATTAAAAAGGACTAAAAGCAAGTGCAGAAAGGGTTTATTAGGTAGAATGCGGTAAAGAGATGGGACTGGGGGAGTATCCTAGATCAAATCTACAGTGGGGCGGGCACTGCAAAAGCCACCAAATTTATAATACTACCACAACAGGGAGGGGGGGTGGGGAAGAAAGTTTCAACAGAGATGTGAGGAATCAGAGTGCAAATTATAAACCCAAAAAATATATACTGATCTCTATATTTGCAGAACACTAAGACAACAGATATCTAAGCAACAATTTAGCTCTATAATACAGAATAATACAGAAAAATATACTCAGCTGTATATATTTGCAGATATTCTTGTAAGGCTGTTCCACTTTAAATGCAGACTGCTGCTATTAACAGTTCAAACTAAGGGAACCTTGAGTTAACAACACACAAGCAATAGAAACCACAATGAGGGGGTTGGGGAAGAAAGTTTCAACAGAGATGTGAGGAATCAGAGTGCAAATTATAAACCCAAAAAATATATACTGATCTCTATATTTGCAGAACACTAAGACAACAGATATCTAAGCAACAATTTAGCTCTATAATACAGAATAATACAAAAAAATATACTCAGCTGTATATATTTGCAGATATTCTTGTAAGGCTGTTCCACTTTAAATGCAGACTGCTGCTATTAACAGTTCAAATTAAGGGAACCTTGAGTTAACAACACACAAGCAATAGAAACCACAATGAGGGGGGGGGTTTCAACAGAGATGTGAGGAATCAGAGTGCAAATTATAAAACCCAAAAAATATATACTGATCTCTGTATATTTGCAGAACACTAACACAACAGATATCTAAGCAACAATTTAGCTCTATAATACAGAATAATACAGAAAAATATACTCAGCTCTATATATTTGCAGATAATCTTGTAAGGCTGTTCCACTTTTTAAAGTCACAGACCATTTCATTAAAAACGTGGGCATCTCACCAAGGGTTGTGAAGTCTCAGGGGTGTATTACATTAAGTAAGGGAATTCAAGGGGTTTGTCACTACATGAGGGGTTATGAGGAACTTGCCTCCCACTTTACCAAGACCTTCTGTTTTTGAATTATCTTTCCATACTTTCAATTAAATTGTCCTTTGATTAAACTAGACTGGAAATAACATACCATATCAAAAGTAGATGATCTTTTGTTAACTTTTCATGGCTAGTCCATTAACTTTGGAGAATGTCAACAGTTATAGATTGACCATAAACTCCATAGAAAGCCAGGATTTAAAAAAATACTTCCACAAAGACATTTTATCAGCAGGTTGGCAATATTTTAAAAAAGGCTAGGTCCACAGCCTTACAGCAGGAGATTGTATATAGATTCTATATAGCAAGATGCTTCCTCCTTTTTCTTTGAATTACCCATTACCTAAAAGTAGTAGAAACCTAATTCTTCATTTTAGATATAATTGTATATGGGACAGCCTAGCATTATGAAATATTAAAACTAGTGGCAGTGAAAGACTTCTTCTACTTCCTCCTTTACCATTATTTTAGGCCAGAGATGGCAAAACCCTTGTCAATACTGCCAAAGATAGGCACTTGACCAGATTTTATTTGGCATTCATGTTGTGACCAGAAGGGGGCAGTAGTATCTGGATCAGTGACATCATAGCTTTACTTTTTTTTTTATTTTATTCTAAAAGAGATTGTTACCAAATTAAAAAAAAGACAGATTTAATTACTGTAATTAATAGGTTCATAGGTTCATAATGATACAGTTTTGCGAAGGGAAATCTTAACATTATGAGGTTGTGTGGAAATAGTTCATTTTTAGATTACATTCGACTTATAGGTAATAATGTAGTTGCTTCTGTAATTTATTTTTTTTTACTCAAATATTTTTTATTTTGAAATAAAACACAAACATTTTAATTACAATTAAATAACAAATTGAGTAATTAATTATTTACAATATTTACATTTAGCTTGACATAACTAGACTTTAGATAGTATTTGATATAAACAAGTGAAAATAAGTCAAAACAAATAAATAAATATGGTATCATGAGGTGACTGATATCAATTGTAAAGTGTCAGTCAATGACAGAACTTTCTTCCATGGATTATTAACTAATGGCTTAGGGAATATTCTTAGCTATTTGACTTTTATTTCCACTGATGTTGTCTTCTTCAATAGACATAGAAAGTCCTCCATGGTTGATGATATGTTAGAATCCCATTTCCTGGTTATACATTTTTTAGCTATTGTGAGTATTGTCCACAGTTGATATAAATTTGTTTTATTCATGGGAGGACCTTCATTTATATTCAATAAAATTAAAGCTTTAGTCATAACAAATGTGTTTGTGAAAACTGCTTGTAAGAAATTATTAACATCATTCCAAAAAGTTTTTCTCTGCATACAGTCATAAAAAATATGAGATCAATCCATTTCAGAGAGACTCGTTGATATCTCCAGCATAACCCTTTACTAGAAGTATTGATTTTTTAAAATTTTTTCAAGGGTTAAAAAGGATCAATGCAGAAATTTCCAAATAAATATTCTCCAATACTGAGAATATGATATTAATTTAACTGATAATAATATGTTAGATTTATTCTCTGAAGATAGAGGTATCGATATTCCTTTACTAATAATTTGCCAATACGTTGTTTTTGGGGCTGATTTATAATTTTTTAATATATTATAGAAGTACGAAGTTTCATTTTTCATATTTGCATTATTGTAAATAATTCCAAACAATCCACTTAGGAATTTTGGAGGATTTTTAAATGAAGAGTTAGTTATTATTCTACATAGATCCTTGGAGTACGTCAAAACATTCTGCAATAATAACCACTCATGTGAGGTTAACTTAAAATTTGATGACAATTTTTGTGGATCTAAGACTTGTTGATTTTCCATGCAGTGCAGCCAACATATTAAGTTCTTATGTTTCCAAGAAATAAGAATATCTCTATACATTCTGTCTGGGAAGATCTTAGTAATACTGAAAGGGATTAAAGTTATGAATCACGTTTTTAAGTCTATATTCATATTAACAAATTTTCTAAAATTGTCAAAAAGGTGATTAACTAAATTTAGTTTAGTAAGTTTTGTTACATTATATTGTAAATTTAAGCACAGTGAATACCATAATTTATTGTCTGTGTTTATAATTAATGTATTTTTGACAAGTTGGTTTCATTTATTATTATAGTCGTATGTAATGATTTCCAGTTAGATGTATATTTAGGGTTTATCCAGTCAATAACAGTTTTGAGTAAGGTAGCTCTTATATAAGATTCTATGCATGGAAAGTTTAGTCCTCCTTGTTCCCATTGCCTAATGTGATGTGGTAACGCAATTCTATTTATTTTAGGGTGCCAAAGAAACTTTAATTATGTTGAAGTTATTTCTTTAAGATAACATTTCTCAGGCAATAGCAAGATAGCTTGAACTACATATAGGATTTTAGGAACCAATACAATTTTTATCAATTATAGTCTATCTTCAAAATGTATCAACATATTATTCCATTTGTTCACCAGTGATTTAATTATATCTATAATCTTCCTATAATTAACATTTAATATCTCATTTATATTTCCACATAAGACAATCCCTAGGTAATTTAAGGTGGTTACTTACTCACCAATGATGTGATTCCCACCAACTTGTATTCCTTTTTTTATGTTGTTGTTCAATAACAGGAATTTTGATTTAGATTTATTAAAATGAAGTCCTGAGATCTTTTAAAATTTCTCTCTCCATAAATCTACCTCGTCTAGAACTTCTTTTGAGTTAGGCAGGGTAAGGAGAACATCATCAGCAAAGAGCATAATCTTTGAGCTATATTGTTCATATATATCTATTTTTATTATCTTGGAGTTGCTCCTTATTAATATTGCAAGAATTTCTATAGCTAATGCAAATAGAATGGAAGACATGGGGCAACCTTGTTTAGTGCCATTGGTAATTTGGATTGCCACTGAAGTAAAAGGTCCCAGTTTAACGTAAGTTAAGTTTTTTTCATAGGCTTTCTTTATAAGTGTGATAAAAGAGAGGGGAAAATCAAATACTTCCATGATTTCAATTAAATAATCTAAGTTTAATGAAGCAAAAGCCTTTTCTATGTCCAGTCCAATTATTAAGGCTTCTTGATTTTCTCTATTTAAGTAATCAATTAATGTCAATATCCTTCTTATGTTATCATGTGTGTGTATTATTTATGAGTCCAGTCTGATCATTGTTGATTACATCAGATATTTGAATTTTTATTCTGTTTGCTATGATTGACATGAATAATTTATAATTGATATTCAGCAATGATATTGGTCTCTAAAAGCTACACTAAACCGGGTCTTTGTTATCCTTCAAAACAGTGGTAATTAAAGAGTATCTCCATTAGGGGGGAATTATTGCATGAGTTTCTATTTCAAGAAATATTTTATGTAACACTGAATTTATGCTTGTAGGAAAAAGGTTATACATTTCTGCTATTAATCCATCTATCCCTAGGGCCTTACCAGTTTTGCTTTCTTTAATCGTTTCCTTAATTTCCTTGTATGTAATAGGTTTGTCCAATTCTATTTTTAATTCATTAAGTATTTTCCTAATGTTAGGAAGAATAATTTCAAAATTTAAATGTCCCTTTGTAGTGTTTTTAGTTTTGTAATGCTCTGTATACAATTTTTAAATGCATCTAAAATATCACCTGTTTCAGAAACTTTCTTATCTTTCCCCTTCATGCAAGATGTTAACAGAATTAGCTTTAGTTTGCATTTTAATTTTCATGCCTAGATTATGCAAGTCCTTTGGTGAAGTTCCATAAGAGTTTATTTTTAATCTTTCCATGGCTAAGTTGGTTTTGTGAGTTATATTTCATTATATATTTTATTTAGTTCTTCTATCTTCTCTTTGTTATCATGTGAATTAAAGTCTTTTTTAGATTTAAATGACAAAAGTTGTTTTTGTAATTCTTGCAGTTCTGATTCCCATTGTTTAATTTTATTTTTGAACCAGCTAAGGGTTTTGCCATATATATATATATATATATATATATAAGCTTTTAAAGAATCCCAAACCATAACTATGCTTAAATCTGGTTTATAATTAATATCTAAAAATGTTGTAATCCACTGTTTAAATTCTTTAATTTCTGTAATATATTATGGAATTCTAGTGGTAAGTGTTAACGGCCTAAAATCTATTTGAATTTTCAAGATAAGAGGGTATGATCTGAGAAAGAACATGGGATTATTGAAAAAATTGTGATTTTTGAGCAATGATCCTGAGAAAAATATATTTTGGCTATTCTGGTTTGGGTACCAAATCTACAATCTTGATGAGAAAATATTAATGAGTTACTACTTATACTATTATAGGTGTCACTTAATTTGAATACCTCAATCCATCTTTTTAGAAGTTTTGCTGAAGATATTAAATGTGGAGATTTCTTATTTGTGGTTTCAGAAGTGTCAGTGATACAATTAAAATCACCGCTTATTATCAAGTTTCCTTTGGATATACTTGTTATGAGATCTAAATGTTTCTTGACAGTTCCCACCCCAATACCAGGAATTCAATATAAGTTTACTAATGTCCATATACTATTATTACATTTCAATATAACAATAGTTATAAGACCATCACTGTCTACATGCTTGTGAATAATTCCATGGCTTAGAGAACTTTTTTTCCATAAGATTGCTACCCCTCTAGTCTTTAATTTATATGGGGAACAACTCAGAATCATGTATTCACTTGGATTCCATATAAATGCCTCATTCATTTTAAAGTGTGCTTCCTGTAAGAATATTGTTTGAGCTGTATTTAACATTAGATATTTTAACAAATTAGATCTCTTGTGTGGCTTATTTAAGCCATTAGTATTTAAAGATAACAATGTGAAGTCAATTTCAGATTGTTTTTTAGAGAAAGAATTGTTGTATTGTTATTTTTAACATATAAAACGCCTCTTCTAATTATTAATATTATAATAGTTTGTATACATCCTTCTGCCTCAGTCAACAATATTTTCTTCAAAAACGACAGTAAAGAAAAACTCATGTCAAGCTTAGAGAACGTAAATATGAATTTGAGTATTAAGAAAACTGATAAAGTTATACTAGTGTAATTTCTGATCCACCTCCAACATGGAATGAAAAGCATTCTTGGTCCAACAGATAGGGAATAAATCTGTTGTACCAAACTCCCTAACTTTCTTTCCCATTTGTTTGAGCTCCATAGATAAATTGCAATTTAAAGAAGACTATTATGTGATTAAATAACTTGTGACATTTTATTATTTAACTTACTGGAATAGTTTCATCATTTACTGACAATCAGTGTTATTCAGTGCTATATGTACATCTGATAATGTTTGAAATATTTATAACATCTTTGTGTCATTGCTTTGTGGCATTTATACAGACTCACCTAACATAAAACAACTATTATACCATGACCCCTCATTAATATTCCAAAACGTGCATGCTGATTGGTCAGCGTGCACGTTGTAAATCGACTTATACTAATGAAAGAAGGTCCGGTCGCCCGGACTTTTTCCATTAGTATAAGTCATTTTTAAAACACTGTCTCGCTTTGTTAAAGGAGTTTAACATAGCAAGACAGGTTTAGAAAAAGCAACGGAGATCTCCGTTGGTTTTTTTAAAGCTGTCTCGCTATGTTAAACTCCTTTAACATAGCGAGACAGTGTGTAAAAAGCAACGGAGATCTTGCTTTCTCCGTTGCTTTGTTTTAAACCTGTCTTGCTATGTTAAATGGGTTTAACATAGCGAGACAGCTTTATAATAAGCAGTGGAGATCTCCATTGCTTATTTTAAAGCTGTCTCGCTATGTTAAACCCATTTAACATAGCAAAACAGTTTGTAAAAAGCAACGGAGATCTTGCTTTCTTTTTTTTTTTTTTTAACATCCTCACTGTCTCCTTGTCATCAACCACCTTCCTGTAATACCCTCCCTTTCCCTCTCTCTCCTTTTTCTCTACAACCTATTCCCATATCCACCATTAAAAAATTCCTTCAGAAGCTTAAGCCATGCTCCAACGCCCCAGACAACTTACCATCATATTTTCTTAGTATAGCCGCAGAATCCATTGCCTACCCCATTAGTATTCTAATCAACCACTCTATACAAGAATCCATAGTACCCCAAATTTGGAAAAAGGCTTATATCATACCCTTACATAAGGGTGGCAAAAATAGCAACACAACTAATTTTCGTCCCATAGCCATCTTATCACCCATCTCTAAAATCCTAGAAAAATGTATCCAACAACAAATCCTACCATATCTCATAGACAATAACCTATTAACTCCAACACAACATGGTTTTAGACCTGGTCATAGTACTATGACAGCACTACTCTCCTTCCTGGAAATCATAAATAAAGCCCGTGACTCTGGACACATTGTCTCGACCCTTCTACTTGACCTCTCTAAAGCCTTTGATACTATCTCTCACAAACTTCCTCTAACTAAACTCTCTCAACTCAACCTATCTCCCTCCTCTTTAAATTGGTTCTCCAGTTACTTATCCAATAGATACCAATCTGTCAAATGGAAAAAGGACACCTCTTCCTTCCTTACTACCCCAACAGGAGTTCCCCAAGGTTCCATATTAGGTCCTCTCCTCTTCAATATATTCATAAATGACTTCCCATAACTCTATCCCTTTCTCAAATATCATTCAATATGCGGATGATTCCACTATTATCTGCTCTGCAACATCCCTTCCCATACTACAAAAGCTAACACAAGATGCATTCTCTATCACAGAACAATGGATGAATCACAATCACCTAGCACTAAATGCCTTTAAAACTAAGCTAATGATTTTCACTCCCACCAAAAACACCTCTATCCATTCTAACACTTTTTCTATCACTAGTCATAACAACACAGCTTTGGAATTGGTAACTGAGACTAAATTACTTGGGGTACAAACTGATAATAAACTCAAATTCAATGACTCTGATGATGCCACAGTTTGTTGGTGAAAGCGCTAAGTCTTGATTAAAGTTTTTGCTACAACACATTGGCTTTCCGTGGATTCGTTTTGCAGTGGTCTGAACTGTATTGCTGGTTAAAAACCTATTTTAACCTGGTTTCTAGAACTATACTTACTTGTTGTTCACTTGTAAACTTTGTAATCTATATATATGTATAACCTAGTGTAACTTGTTTACTGTAAACTTTGTAATTTTTAATGTATAACCTAGTGTAACTTGTTACTGGAGCTTTTCTCCCCAGGACTCCATTGAAAACGGGTTCGTCTTGGCCCAATGGTCTATCCTGGTAAACCAACTGCAAATAAATAAATAAATAAATAAATAAAATGGGTTTAACATAGCGAGACAGCTTTAAAATAAGCAACAGAGATTCTCCGTTGCTTTTTTTAAAGCTGTTTCGCTATGTTAAACCCATTTAACATAGCAAAACAGTAAAAAGCAACGGATATCTTGCTTTTTCCATTGCTTTTTGCCCACAGCTGTGATGTACTGCGTAGGCATACGCATGCGCAGTACATCAGAACTGCCGCATAATACCAGACAGCTGAGGAAGGGCAGCAAGGAAGCATTATACAATGCCATTATTTAAGAAAAGTAATTATTTTTTTTCTTAAATAATGTCATTGTATAATAGCAATAACCCACTTCTGGGTGTGGGTAATGCTGGATTATGTCAGGTTTATGTATACACAAAAGAACAACTGACATAAATTCAACCTGGACAGAGCACCCCCCAAACTAATCAGCTGGGCACAAATCAAATATATATCCAGCAAAATCATATGCACTCAATTGCCAGTTTCAGCTTCGCTCTTGTGACCAAACCAGGCCAACCGTGGGTAAATCCAGCATCACTCACACCCAGGCGTGGGTTATTGCTATAGTATAGCATTGGATGCTAACACGTATATAATGTGAATCAACATAGAGAGAATTATATGTAAACATTTCTTTCAATACTGCATAACAAATACTTATATGGTTAACAATGGAACATTAAACTATTAACCTTTATAAGGCGTTTGTATAGGATTTTACAAATATGTCACATTACTAACTTATAAAGTAACTTGTTAGGTAGTCTAAATGATTTCTGCATTCACACTGTCTAACTTTCTCATTTCATTGAAATTTAAGCAACCAATCCTTGTATTTGTTGCCAGTAACTATGACAACATTATTCAAGCACTGCGAGTTTGCATTGACTCAGTAAAAAGGATTAAACTTGCTTGCGTCCTTTCTTGGCTTTAAAAGCTTCACCACTAACTGCTCACGAGCGTACTGTTTTCCTGCTTTCCCATTCTAAACCCAAACGCTTTGGCCTTCTTTCCTTGCAGACTTCCTTGTATCTATTCAACATTCTGTCAGGTTTATGTATACACAAAGGAACAACTGACATAAATTCAACCTGGACAGAGCACCCCCCCAAACTAATCAGCTGGGCGCAAATCAAATATATATCCAGCAAAATCATATGCACTCAATTGCCAGTTTCAACATCCACTCTGTATACCATTGATACACCTTAATATACAATTCTCTCCTTCCAACTCACAAATAATTATCTCTGTTATAGCACCTGACTTGTAGTATGCATAATCCTGGGCAAAGCCTTCAAGCATTACAAGTAAAACTTACCCAGTTCTCATGTTCCCAGCCATTGCACCATCGCACCATGATTCTCCTTAACGGAGACAGATAAACAAGTAACCTCACGTAAGAAATCAGCAATCAGCGATAATTATGGTATCATAAACTAGTGAATGCTGCTATCCAGATACAACTTTAATGAGCCGAGGCAACAAATTGTGTATTCGACACTTTCAAGTTACAGATCCATAACGTTTAAAAGTTGCCATCTATTTCACTAACCGCAACTGTTTGTATCCCTAAGGCACGAACATTCTTCGCAGCTGCAGCTGCATCCAATTTGTGTTTACAGTGCCAACAGCCACAGGAGACATAATTTTTCCCTCCATTAACTCTTTTTTTCCCATCGTTCACTCACCACCCCTTCCCATTCAACTCTTCCAGTATTTATTAGGGTCTGATGTATTTTAAAAAAAGGGTTGCAGCCTATAGTTCCATCACTTTAAATAAGGAAGTTAATATTACTTCAATCTAAGTCCACATCTCTACAACATTTTAAGCGTTCTCTTCATTTTGGGAAGCAGCCCTATACCACATTGTATGTAGTCATTTAGTGTAACTATAAAATCAAGTGAAGCTAAACAAACATGGCAACACACAGACATTTATCAGATGCTTCACTTCAGCAAAACAATATGAATATGCGGGATATATATTTCTTCGCACCAAAATGACACATTTTACTGTCCTTTCCACAATTAAATCAAATGCTAGGCAAATGGAAACAGTATTTATCAGCAGAAATATTTCATTTGCTGTTCATTTTTAAGTAGTAAATAGAAGCAACATATAAACTTCAAATATGTTATATGAAACTTAACTGTTAGGCTTTATTTATCTTTAGACATTTTAAATTAATGAAAAATAACAGTTTAGTAGTTTTGTTAAATTAAATAATATATAAAGAAGTAGAAGAGGTGTAAAGAGCAAATACTAAAGAATATCTCTAACTGTTACTACCAGTGAAGAATTTAAATAAGATAAATAAGACATACCTTTTTCATCATGTATATATGCATTAACATATATACACAGGAATAAATTTTACATTTAAAGTTATGAACTAGTAATATGGATCAGCTGTTAATTATGTTGCAGTTGATACTTTGAGAGATTTTGCTGGAATAGCAATCTTCGATTCATTTTTTTTTGTTTTTTATTTCTTACATCAGTCCAGGTATTATACTGCGGTGGTGGTGCTGTGGTAGCGTTGCCGCCTCACAGTAAGACGTTGTCCTGTTCGATTCTCAGCTAGAGCGTCTTCTGTGTGGAGACATGCGTGAATGGGCGTACCTTTGTTGAAGGGTGTGCGTCAGAGCTGGCAACTCGGCACATAAAAATCTACTGCCAGTCATTAGCGGACCAGAGTTCCGCTGTGGCGACCCCTAACTGGGAAAAGCCGAAAAACACAACAATCAGTCCAGGTATTCTTATCAGTTGCTCTTTTCAATGAAGGGGATGCCCAGTCCATATCTTCAGGAATAGATATAATATTGTTGTTTTTAGTGAACAAGAAGGCTTCATCCAGGTTGTTGAAGGTTCCTGTTTCATTTAAATGCAGTATTTTGATTCTTGCAGGGAAAATTAGTTCAGATTTAATGTTATTTTGTTTTAGTAGTTTAATTAAATGCCTTTTTCCTTTGTTCCAGAACTTTTGCTGAGTAATCATTATCAAATCTTATTAAATTTTGATTGTATTTTAAAGGGTTTTTCCTCCACGCAGTTTTAAGTACCAGTTCTTTGTCCATAAAAGATAAAAACCTTATTACAATTGACCCTGGTAATGTAGAAGACGCAGCTGAAGGTGATGACGTTGGATTTCCCAAGGCTTTGTGACCTCTTTCAATGCCAAATGAAAAACCCTCTTTAAGGACTAATATTTCTGGAATCCATGTGTTTAGAAAAGAAGTGATGTCTCCACCTTCAGTCTTCTCTGGTAGACCGAACATCCTAATGTTTGTCATTTTCTCCCTATTCTCTAAGTCATCCACTTTATTGAGAAGTCAAGTATTTTGTTTGAGGAGAATGTCTCTCTGGGTTTCTTCTTCCTTGAGTCTTCCCTCAATATCACTTAAAGAAGTCTCTGTGTTTGTTATTTTAGTCTGATGTTGTTGAACCATTTCTTTAAATACATCCGTTTGTTTTTGACAATCCTCCTTCAGATTCTGTAGATTTTCTTTAAATTCATCCATTTTCAATGACAGTTCTTGCAGTGTAGTGGTCAGAAGTTGTAGTTCCTTTTTAGTGCTAGATCAGAGTGAGAGTTCTTTGAAGTGCTCATTTCTGTCAGTTATAATAGTCTCCAATATATTTTGACAGGAAAATTCTTACAGATATCCACCAAAATTTATAAATTTGTATATCAGTCTTTCATCTACCTATTCTGGATGTTTTTGTTTGAAAAAATATTTTAATTCCTGTATTATATACTAGTTTAAGGAGCTCTAAAAATCTGCTGCCTTCAGTTAGCCATTCAGGCCCCCCCCCCACCCCCGCTTCTGTAATTTCTATTTGTAGAAATATACTGAGGTATGCTACAGAAGTAGCTTAAAGCAAAGATATTCAGATGGTATATTGTCTGGTACTATAGAGGTCGCTTGTATTTTTTATTTATTTATTCATTGGTTGATTATTTTTCCTACATCTGGAGAGAATGTTTTAGAGTGAAGTGACGATTATACTGTCAGCTTTGAAATCTTTGTTAACATTGATATCAGATATGTTTTGGTACTGTAACACAGAAGAGGCTGCTTGTTTAAAGTGGATGTCCATTTGGTATACAGTGTTATAGTTGTCATCATGTCATCATATAGTAGTAGATTACATATTGCTTTTCTCCCTGGTTTATAAGGTTGTTGATGGAGCTCGGGAATAATTTAAAATTGTTTTTGTTTGTGAATTGTAATGTATGGTAATATTTTTCATTTCTCTTTATACTGTTCTGTAGGTTTGTAGGTTTGACAAGCTAAGTTATTTGTTGTCGTTGATGTTATTGTTTTCAGAATGTCATTACCTTGTCTCTTTGTGACATCATTTTCTTTTTTTTTTTTTTGTGAGCTTAGCAAAAGTGCTGGTTTGATTTAGTCTTGCATGTGTACACTGTAGCACAAGTGTTAATTTATCTAACAATGTTTCATTGAAGAATGCCACTGCTTCATTTAAGAAAAGATATTTTTGAGGGGGTCTAGTTGTATTTTTTGATTAAGGAGTTGAAACAGGTTTCATTGAAGTGTTTTTTGAGCTTGTCCACATAGTGGTAGGGTTTTTATGTAATGATTTAGATGTCTGAGCTGCAGGCACAGGAGGATGGGCAAAGCGTATCCTGGGGGGTGGGTGCTTACTCATGTGCACCTCAGGTGTGATATCAATTGGGGGCTAGTCCAAAGGAGGCAAGGATACCTGAGTCAGCATGGACGTGAGATGATATACTAGCATGGCCACTGGATGCCCATCCTAGGATGACAAAAGCAAGTGCATTGGGGTGGAGAAGTTAAGGACTAAAAACAACAAAACACTCCTAGTAAAACTATGATCCTGCACCAGGATCATCAATCTCTTCACTGGCCCAGGATGTGGGTCAGGGTAAACCCTGGGGGGGGGTGAAGTTGGTCCAGTATGAAGAGTGGACCTGGGGCAAGTTGATGGTCAGCTGTGGGAACAAAAAAGACTAAATTTTCCTTAGTTGATATTCGCAACTCTGTTTACTCCCCTGTTACACAAATAACAGCTAGTCTTAAAAGGGCTCATGAGACATTAGCCTAGTAGCCACCTATGCCTATGAACAGGTATTGTTGCTTTAATACTTGGAAGTTTGAGTAGAGCTATCTTCTCCTTCAAGCAGCAAGCCGAGACCATAGTACTCAGATTCCATGGTCAGCTTAGGGTGCACTATAAACTTTGTAATCTGTTAACATGTAATGCAAGAAAAGTTTTAAATATTGATTTTCTTATTCTTCAGCTGAAATACACCCTGCTTGCCAGAACTCTCAATTTCTTTTGCAACGTGGGAATTCTGCAAACTGTTAGGAAAGTCTGTAGTTTTATTTCCTTGGTCAGTAGCCAACAGCACCATTGCCTGCCATTTCAGAAAGCTAACTGGCATCTTGCCTTGAAACTAATTACCAAAAATCATAACTACCTACTTGGGTAATAGGAGGAGCCCTTTTTTAGACTAACAACATGGAGAATATCTTCTCCAAGAATGCCCTTTCTACTTGGAAGAATCTGCTGCTGCAGACCACAAACAAGAACAATTATGGTATATTTAGAGTTAAATTGCTAAATATATACAAAGGGCATAAGCATGCAGATGCTTGTTAGACCATAGCTAAGTATCTACCCAGAAGTATCAAAGCTTGATTGCAATGCACTTTTAATACAGAAACCTAAACAGCTTTATTAACTTCTTTAAAATAATATCTTGATCATGTTTCTCATTGTTTTTTCTTGAGATACTGTTAGTGTTGTTTGCTTGTCTGTATATCTAATACTATTTACGTAAGTGTTGTACTACTTAATTATGTATATGTATTGTAAGGAGTGAGCTGCTGTTTGTGCCTTTGGTCTAGATTGTGGCTAAAAAGGGTCTTTGGACTATTTCACCCACCTGGTTAGCAAATAAGTAAAAAGAGAGGGTGGACTGTGGAATGGATGGTGACACAGGATTGATCCCCTCCTTTAAATCCACAGCCAAGAACAGTGGAATGGCCTCCATGGGTCAGGAGGACACACAGGTAGTTTAATAATATCCTCAGCTTATAAGAGTTGGAACACTGAAGGATACTCACTGTCTCACCAGTTTAAAAGTTTTTTTTTTCAGTTTGTGTCATAACAGGTAGCACATTCACCTATGATGCAGAAGTCTTTGGGTTGTTTTCCTACACGAGCATAAGTGGGTACTGCAGTCTTGAGAGTTTTATCTTTCAGATGAGATGTTAAACTGAGTCTCTCTCTGTTTGAGTTGATTGTACCTCAGATGAATATAAAAGATCCCATGGAATCTATCCAAAAAAGTAGAGGAAGTTCCCCAATACCCTGGCCAAATATCTCCTAGTAGTAGCATAAATATCACCTCCCCTGAAAAGAGACTGCTAGCCTAATGAGACTAACCCAGTCAACAAAGGATAGACAAAGAGATAGATAGATAGATAGATAGATAGATAGATAGATAGATAGATAGATAGATAGATAGGGTCTATATTACAAACCTGAACACTTACCTAATCGAATACCTGAACATCGACCTGTCCTTATCGAAACATGAAAACATCGAACGTCCAGAAGAGCGAAACCGGAAACGTGGAATCGTCATGGTTGGCCTTCTGCGGTGTAGCTCCGTAAGGTAACTGTGCGATAGTTATGGACCTTAGGGTTAGGGTGTGGGTTAAGGTAAGTGCATAGATGGTAATGTATGTTAGAGTTAGTGTAGGGGTTTGTTAAGTGTATGTGTGTGTGGATTATTTACTTTGTTTGGGTTTAGCTTTTTAAGGTTATTGTGCAATAGTTACGGACCTTAGGGTTAGGGTATGGGTTAAGTTAAGTGCATACATGGTGGTACATGTAAGATTTAGTGTAGGGTTAGAAGGGGGGTTTAGTTTAGGGCTAGAAGTAGGGTTTTGGTTAGTGTATGTATGTGGTTTATTTAGTTTGTTTGTGTAGGTAGTATGTAGTGGGCGCTGAGGTGGAACAAGTATGATAGTTCGACGTTTTGAATTTTGTGGTTTAGGGCATTCAGTGTTTATGTGGTTCGATGAGGAGGGGTCGACGTTTAGGGATTCAATAAGGTAAACGTTCGGGTTTATAATATAGACCAGATAGATAGATAGATAAAGATAGTAGATAGCAAGATAGATAGGCAAACACAAGAGCTTTACAATGAGTTTGTTCTACCAAGTCTTCTGAAGTTTGCTCTGCCCTTATGTCATTTATTGTTCAAAATAGTAATAATCTGACTGACTGGGGCCCATAGTGTGTTTACAGAAATGAGTACTTGTCACAATTTTAGAATTGTGCAAAGACAGTATCACAGCTTCCATACAGGGTGACTGTATCTTTGTTATGCTCTCCCGGGAGAGTTGCAGGTCATTGTGTGTCAAATGTTACAGCTCCTACCAAGTTACTATTGCATGGTCAGCTTATAGAAATCAAGTTTAAGGCCAGAACAGGACCTTTTAAGAACAGAGCTCTTTACTGCATGACAAAGTAGTCCTTTCTTTGGAGTTAAAAGGATACCCCCATGGGGAATTTTTTCATAAAGTCCCCCCCCCCCCCAGTCAAATTTAGCATTCCTGCAACTCATAGGAATAAAATCAGCTTCAGGGGAGCACAGTCCGTTTTTTAAGATGGCGCATGAGACTATACCAATTATTTTGTTATAGCTTTGGAAGTAAGTAAATAATTTGTTAAGACTTTTACCAGTCAACAAGTTTGTACTACTGAATTGGTTTGTTTAGGGAAAACACTAAAATGGTTTGTTCTAGAGAAGAGCTAAACAACTCAGAAAAGTTCCTTTTTAGACACCTGGGGTACAGAGAACAAGCACTTTTCTGTCGTGGTGGGGTGCAGTCATGTAAGCTATGAAATGTATGCACCGAAGAAGGCTGCTTTTATTTGAGCCGAAACCGGCCTGTTTGTTGTTCTCTTTCTTATGTGCCTTTTAGCACTATATTAAATTTGTTTGCTTACCACAGTCTGCTGGTCTGAATTTTGTGAAGTGCAGTCATGTAAGACCCCACAACTTGGAGTCTTTGGCAAGTGACAGGAAGAAGTTGGCTTACACCGTATATGGACTAAAACTCAATTTTTTTTTCTAGTCTTGCAGGCTTTTCCTGTTGTAATACAGGGTAGGTATGGGCAGTTCAGGACAGACACATCAATATTTATTTTGAAATCAAGAAGCTGGAAGATAGATTATGCTGAAAATCTGACTTTGTTTAGTCTAGATCTCTGAATCAGCCCTGTATAACTACTTTTCTATCAGCAGTACATGTTTTGGGTTAGTACTTACAGCACAGTCTGATTGTCAGCACTGGTTGCAGGTTTATGTTTTGACAGTTACCCTAAAAAGAGATGCTCACGTTTGGGACTAGGTGATGATCACTTGCTTCTCCGTTGAACTCATACCTCTCAACTGTCTAGATTTTTGCCTCATAGTTGTGGTCTGCTCATTATAAATTTTTGGTTTTCAGGCAAACAATTGGCAAAACATTGATGATGGAATTCAGAAAATAATGACAGGTGTTTGAGTCTCAGACTTCATACCCTTCATAAAAATTCATGCTAATGGAAAATCTATTTGTATCAGCTTTCTAAATGTTTAAGAGCAATATTTTGGGCATTTGCCCCCCCCCCCTCATTATTTATGGCTTTGTTCAGATTTCTTGTTCTTAGAGATTAAGAGGGATGCTTGAATTGTTCAGTTTTCCAGTGCAACTGCATGATGAATCACAGAGGACTAGGCCTTTGGAAGCTTTCATTTTGGTTTGGGCACGTCGCTGTCTGTATATATCAAATGATCTGTCTAACATCTTCTCCTGAGATGTAAGTTTATCTTGTTCCAGAAGTGTAATGCTGACTAGTTCTTACAACCTTCGCGTTGTCTTTGCCTGGTTTGTGAAGACACAGGCTGATAATGATAATTAGTTTTCTAATTCGATAGACCAACGAGTCTTTTAAGAGAAAGGCTCATACTGAAGATTTTATACATCTGTATGTAAGTAGCAATTTTTCTTCTTCTCCCACAGTTACAGGTACTGAGCTGGGTAATAATTTGCATGCATTTTTTCATGATAAACTAGAATTTTGTCTTATTTAGCAGGAGTCCTTAATCTGTATGTCTCTGCCAGGACAAAATTAAGACTTTTTTTTTTCACTTAGCTGGCTTTCATTAGATTATTCTCTATATTTTTTCACTAACAACTCTTTTCCTTCTTTGGGGATATTCTTTATGTATTTTTTCACTGACAGCTCTTTACTTCCTTCTTTGGAGAGACAAGGTTCAACTACATGCTTGTGTGCTGTTTGGCGGCATCTGACTTTGCAAAAACAGCAGTTGTCAAAGCTGTGTCAGTGATCCTGCAAGAATGAAAGTTTGCTTTGGTAATGGAGAAGTCTGGATCTGCAGTAACTCCAGGGTGCATCACCCTTGGAGATAATGTATGTAAGTGACATGAAAAGTGTAGTTTAAAGGTCTTTCCCCAAGAAGAGATACTTATTTCATTACTGAAATATTATGTTTCGGATGCTGTCACTGTTGAACTGAAATGCTGTTAACAGTATTTTCTGAATTCCTGTTTGATAACATGAGGTACAGGGCTCCCTATTGTAATTTTAACATCTGAAATTTTGATCATCCAAAACCAAAACGGAAAATGTATAGATTTTTTTTTCTTCTGTGGGGGAGCACTACCTCCATATACTCACCACAATGAGGTTTTGTTCACACAAACCACATTTATATATCTAGTACCTCCAAGGTCAGTGCACCTCAGGGAGAGGGCATATCTGTGACCCCTTGTTGAAATTTCTGTCCTCGCAATTTAAACAGATGCCTGAAGTACAGCTGTATGCCCCCCCCCCAAAAAAAATGAAAGAAATAGTTTGTTAAAAGAAATGTTCAATTTAATACAACCTGCCAACCAGCATGTTTGGGAGGTGGGAGGAAAATGCAACACCTGAAAAACAATGCAGATATGGGGAGAATGTGCAAAACGTACAACAGAGATCTTACTACTAAGCCATCACAGTTCTCTAGTAGATGTATACCTATGATGGATACCCAAATGGCTTCCATTACAAAAAAAAAAATGGCTCATGCTTTTGTAAGATGTTCCTTCTTTAACTTATTTCAAGTTTTGACCAAAGCCATATTAGGTATTGAGGTCCTCAGGAATTTTCTGTGTTATGCCTTCCTTCTCAGGTTTGTGAATTTGTTACTGTCTGTAAGATGCCATATGCTTTAAGCACCAGTAGGAGAGTTGGACTAGATCTGACAACTGTACTTTGAATATACTGCATGAAGCCTACATTCCATTTGTCACAGCTGGTATTTGCATATATTTTGAAAACATTTGCATGGTACTGCATGTTCCAGGCCATTCAACATGGGAAACCTGAATGCGGAAGTCTTACAGGTGTAGAGGAATGTATCTCTGCCTTAAAGGATGTTACTATAAGATAAAAAATGACCACTCTGAGGCATATTTCAGGTTAAGAAAAACAGCTGGTACATCATGAGGAAGCACTCTAATTTTTATAAGAAACAGTCTCCTAAATGCCTTGGTGTTTAACACTTTGAAATTCATCAGTACATAAAACACCATGAAACTTCTAAGATATGCAAACATGAGTTATTTCTGTCAGTACTTGAATAAAATAAATGTATGCATGTGCACAATTATATTGGCAGTTTTTCTAACAAGCTGAATAATCCTGGTCCTTTAGATCAGGCATTAGACCATGACAAATTTGTGTTGGACATCGATGCAGGCTACTGTTACTGCAGATGAAATTTGCTATGCTGACAAACCATATCAGTTTCTGATATTAGTAGCATATGTAGTAATACTCATTACATCATATAAATCGCTTCTCATAGATTATTGTCTGAGGATCTGCGTCCTTGAAGTAAGTGCTGCATCATTCATAGCATTTAATTGTCTTCTACCGGAAAACTAATAGTCTCTCTCTCTCTCTTTCTCGTCTCTCTCAGAGAAGTAAGATCTGCAGTAATTACACTCACATTTTGATCATAAAATATCTGCAGACATTTCTAAATGCACAGCAGCTGATTTACCTACCCATGATTCCACCATTTTTTAGTATTCGTCAGGGACAAAATGGTGACTCGTCTCTCTGAATCTGCACCTTTTTCACCTGTTAATCCATATCAACCTATTACAGCCTGATAATCAGATGTATCGTCAGACCTGCATGATTTAGTCTGTGCTTCAGCATGCATGCTGTATTCTTTGACTATTACACAGCTTTCTGACTGCAACTTATTGTTGCCTGGTTTGTTGTGTCACTCCTGCATTTCATATCTGTGCCTGTGTAACTGCCACACCTTCCGTGTCTGGCATCTTTGGATTAACTTCCACACCCTCCATATCTGATTTTTTTATATCTGCAAAAACACAAAATTTTAAACCAATTTGTAATAGATGTTGTCTCAATGAATTACAAGCAGATTTAGCATTGTTCACATGATGAGTGTTAATCTTGTCTTACACTGTACCGACTTTTAAAATCAATTTATTTATTTTATTGTAAGGATGGATACCAGATTTCGAAGCATTGTTACAACCCTCAATTTAAACTGTGCCTGAATTATAGAAGCTGAATCTAAATACAGAATTAGTCATTAAGCCTGATAAGAGTGTTTACAGAGCAGCAGGATGAAGGATCAGGTTACTGTGCAAATGGTCTCTTGTATTAAACTTGATAAAAAAAGGAGGCGGTGGGGGGAGTAAAACATGTTGAGACACACACAGGTAACAGTTACCTTACAGGATATGGCTGAAGTGATAACAAGCAAGGCCAGACAGGTGGCAGACAGATGCCAGGGAAGGAAGGTTGAAGGTAGCATCCATAGGGGTATTATTTGAGCCAGTAGCCAGCTTGGTCAGAAAGGGCTGTGTTAGTGGAGTATAATAACAGGGTGTGGCAGTGGGCTACCAGAAGATCTTAAAGTCTGGTAGAAGAATGGGGTAAAAACTGTAAGAGAGACCAATTCTAGGCCCAGAAATGACAGCAGTGCTTATAGATGAGTTGGAAAGGCACACCTCAGCTGCTGTATCTTTAATTTAAAACAAAATCAGAAGAGTGTGTGTCAAAGAAGTAGAAAAGGGGGTAAGTACTCCAGAATGAATCAGAAAGGGAAGAAAACACTAGAAGAACTAACAAGAGGGAAAAGTATTACAATGCAGTCCAAGGAGTTTGAGTAGAAAGATGGAGTTATTTGTGTGATAAAGGAGAAAAGCTGGGCAGTGCTGGTATCAGAAAAATGTGGGCCAGAAGTAAGAAGGGGTGCAATGTGAAAATGCTTGGCCACAGGTTTTTCAAGAATGACAGAGGTGAGGGATGAAAGTGAAGATGTCACCTGTATAAAGGAAGTCATTCGCTCAGAGGGGTGGATTAGCATCACCCCATGAAATTGGCGCAGGATGGGGCAGAGTCAGAACACTGTCATGTGGCTAAGACTGAGGAAAGGGACAGGGAGTGCTGGTGGCATAGTGTACTGTATTTGCCTCAGGTGTATAGAAATAGAAGGGTAAGAGACTGTGGAGAAGAAGTTGTAACGACATACGTCTGGAGCATTTCTCCCCGGGCCTCCGCTGAAAATTGGTTTTGTTCCAAGTCGGGCTTTCCCGGTAAACAAACGTTAAATAAATAAATAAAGGAGTGGGCTAGAAGAAAGAGGGATATACTCTTGTGAAAACTGAATAAGCCATACGAGACTCAGTAATTCCAGGTTTCATGGTTCAAGAGAAGAAGCAGGTGATTCAGGTGTTGGGCCCCATGAGATTCACCCAGCTGATGTTGGTTTGTGTCAGAAAGAATTAAATTCTGAATGTTGTCCTAAGCAAGCCAAACAGGGTCAGTAATGTAGAGAATCCATGAAAGCATGGAAGGGTGGATGAGGCTGGTGAAGAAAAGAAAAACAGGAAAGGGGGGGTGGAGAGGAAGAAGAATGCCAAGTCCTGTTTAAAAGGCAGACTAGAGGTTAATTGTTTTTTTTTTGCCTTTCAGTAGAGTAACTATGGTGGTGTGAATGGGGCAATTGCCTCATGTGCTGTCTTGTCCAGGGTGCAGCTTGCCAATGTAAAATAAAAAAACATTGTTAAGGGAAGCAGTAAGATGTACATTGCAAACAGATATCCATGAACTCCTACATTACTCCCGGATCACGGTGCAAGAAGGCCTGTGTATTGGGCTGTATCATTGTTACCCATAATGAGCTGAGGTTCATAGTGTTTTCTCAACTGAAATCACTCACTGTGGGTACATGCGGTGCATGGAGGGAGAAACCAGGGAAGAAGAAAGCAGTAAGTCACTGAAGTAAGCAGGGTTACGCACTAGCACATTTTGATGCTTGTGAGTACTTGTTCAGACTACTGAAAGGGTCATTGATTGAAATGTTTCATTTTGGTGCTTGTGAGTACTTGGACAGACTACTGAAGGGGTCATTGAAATTTTTCATTTTGGTGCTTGTGCATATTTGGACAGACTACTGAAGGGGTCATTGAATGAAATGATTAATTTTGGTGCTCGTGCCTATTTGGGCAGACTACTGAAGGGGTCATTGAATGAAATGATTAATTTTGGTGCATGTGCATACTTGGACAAAATACTGAATGGGTCGTTGGGGGAAGTGTTTCATATTGGTACATGTGCTTACTTGGAGAAAGTACTGAAGAGGATATTGTGGGGAAATGTTTAATTTTGGTGTCACTGGAGTGCTTGTGCATAGTTGGACAGATTACTGAAATGATCTTTGAGGGGAAATGATTCATTTTGGCATCACTGGAGTGCTTGTGCACACTTGGACAGATTAGTGAAGGTATCATTGATGGGAGAATGATTCATTTTGGTGTCAAAACTACTGAAGAGATTGTTGGGAAAACTGTTTCATTCTGGTGTCGTTTGAATGCTTGTGCATACATGGACAAACTACTGAAGGGACTTTTGTGGGAAATGATTCATTCTGATGTCATGTGAGTGCTTGTACACATGGGACAAACTACTGATGTGACCTTTGAGAAAATTATTAATTTTGATGTCAGTGAAATGCTTCTGCATGCATGGACAACATTCTGAAGGGATCACCATGACAATTACAGAAAGAAAGCAAACAGAGCAGCTACACTGTTTGATAGGCAGCAATGCAGTGAAGCCGAGCTGTGTTGTGTTTGGTTATGTATTACATGACAGTTAAATTATTAACTCTGAAAAATGCTTCAGACTTTCAGTAAAACTTCCTGTTTGGACATGCTTTTGAGCCTCCTGGTAGTGTTTTTGTGAAAGTGTTTCTTCCAAAGCTATTCAAAATTTTATTTTTTTTTTTTTGCTCTGTAGGTGTTGGGGGTAACATTTCAGTATTCCCATAGTTTTGAATGTGGAATACATGAAGTACTGAATGTAAATTATTTATTTACTTATTCTCTTTTATTAGGCAGGTAGTAAACTGGTCCAGAACACTTTTTGGGCATAAAACAGGCCAAATAGGCAATAGACAAACATAATGACTACAAAAAACAAAAAAGATTTAAACAAAACCTGATATACAGTAATGATATCAAGAACTCAGATGCAATAAACACTCGTAATATAAAACATTATTAGTGAGAGCATGTACAAATTAACATGACTACCTTTGTTTTATTTTGCTAAATTGGCAATAACAGGAGACTTTTCTAGCTTAGTGAATTCTTTGTTTACTTTTGTGTAACTGTAGAAGCAACAATACACGTACAGTCTCAGGCACAAGAACGGCAGCAGCAATTGTAAAAACCAAATTCTTTTATTTAAATAGAACTGTGGATGAGCGCTTTCGCGTATTACTACGCTTCTTCAGATCAAAGAATGAAAAACAAACCATCTTATTTAAACACATTCCAATTATTCAATTAATTCAAACTCTCCAGTAGCCAAAAGGTAGGGTGGATTATTAGTTGATTGATTAAGACACATCTTTTGGATTCTCTTTATATACTACCTGTGTCTAAAAACTTGCTAAGTAAAATAGCAGCAATTAGATAACCCAAAGAAAAATATATATAGCAAAAGCATCCTATATCAGCAACAAACACTGATAAGATATTCAGATATATTTAAATATACAACGAATAAAACCTCCTCACATAGATCAAATTAATCTCATATATAAAATCTATGAAATAATTACATAACAATATCTCACCCAAGAGCATAAGACCTATATAAAAAAAAAATATATATATATATATATATATATATATATATATATACACATGTATGTGCATATATAAATATAGACAATAACTAAATACAAAATGAATAAAAATACAAATGCAAAAATAAATATAAAGAGTACTAAAATGTATATAAGTAAGAACATATAAGTACATATATAAATATGTGTAAACATATTCATGTATATAATGCTGAGCCTAAAATTCATGAAAATGAAAAAATATAGCTAACACCATAATGCATAAGATGTTATTTGCGAGATTTTAATACAGAAAAAAATTTTGTGTAACTGTGTAATTTGTGTCATTGCACGTCAGGGTTTGATGTTTTCTGTACCTGTGATGTTTACTGCACTTGAAGTATCCAGCACTCTAGCAGGGATTTGTAGTTAATGGGATATATCCTCGATGAAAGGCAGAATTCCATTTATCTTATTGTGCCCTAATAAGTTGTTAGGGTATGTGTTTTGTTCACTAAGTACCAATTCATCAGACTGCTCAGTTAGGACTAGCCCAGTGAATAGACGTTTAAAACCTTTTTATAACTTCTGCTAAAGTTTGTTGGCCTCTGCATTAGTTGTAATAGACAGAGAATGCATAGGGCAGACAGCATTTTTGCTGGCTGTGAAATGTATATGTATGCAAATGACTCTTTGTATAATGTTTAACCTAAAATTGTGTGTTGGAAGTTTATTTTAATCAGAATATTACTTTTCTGCTCTCTTCAATGTGTACGTAATATAAATAAGTCAGTGGGCATTTGTAACCACAAATCTTTTTCTGTTTGTTTTTCTTTTCTCATTTTGGAGTTTCCAGAGATATTCTGTTTTAGAAATTAAGGTACTAGAAATGTACTGCAGTACATCAGTTCAGTTGTTTAATGTCCAGCTGTGATATTAAAAATGTTTCTCATTCTTGTATCACCTGGGGCTGTTGTAAATGTTATATAGTCTGGATCTCCAGAGAAGGCAAGATACATATTAATAGGATTACTATCAGAAGTTTGAGGATTCCACTGTCAAAACACACAATACTGACTACAGCATACCAAAAACTAAAACACTGTACCCACACAAAACTGAAAAATATCAGATCATGAAACTCCCTATCAGTGTGGACCCAGGAAGAAGTGTTAACATGGGTGCTGCAGGGGGACCAAGTCTATTTCTGATTTCTGCATTTGTAACATTTAGGTGTGATTTTCTCGACATTGTGTTTTTCAACAGTGCAGTCCTAGTGGCAAGCTGTGCTAGTATATTGTCATTCGGACCCAGCTTGAAAGTGGTGTGAGTGTGTATGTGTGTGTGTGTGTGTGTGTGTGTGTGTGTGTGTGTGTGTGTGTGTGTGTGTGTGTGTGTATGTGTGTATGTGTGTGTGTGTGTGTGTGTGTGTCTATCTTGGAGGTGGTGTGTGTGTGTGTGTGTGTGTGTGTGTGTGTGTGTGTGTGTGTGTGTGTGTGTGTGTGTGTGTCCATCTTGTGAAGTGTGTGTGTGTGTGTGTGTGTGTGTGTGTGTGTGTGTGTGTGTGTGTGTGTGTGTGTGTGTGTGTCCATCTTGGAAGTGGTGTGTGTGTGTGTGTGTGTGTGTATTTACTAAAAATTGTGAGCATATCTGTGAGAAGAATAGTATGTGAAGATTATATAAACAATGTGTCACAGACTTGTCACCAGGCCCTTAATTTTTCTAGATATTTATAGCAGACACTGAAAACTATACAAAACAATTACATAAGTTAATGACCTCTATGACCTACACACCCCAAGACTGAGTAGCAGTTTGAAGTGGAGGAACCATTGAAGTGGTATGAGAGTGAGCAGTTCACACCAACTGGCCATTCTGAGGAGAGGTGGCAGTCTGCTCCACTGCATTGCTTGTACCTATTGAATGGCAAGCAGAACTGTGGACCTGGGACATATGCTTACTACTGACAATCATTCAAGGTATAGCCTTCTTGGTGCAAGTGTGCTGGGAGTGCACATGCCTCAAGGCAAAGACATTGCACAATCGAAAGTGTACATGTCAGCTGTCAAGAGGTGAGTGTTAGACCATAAAATCAAAACATTCTGGGTTTTGCATCATGAATGGTTCATTTCCATGGAAAGGAGGTACTGAGTAGTTTTCTGGCATGGGGACGGTCAGAGTCCTTCCTTAAAAGTGAGAGAACCCATTCTGGGGGGAGAGAAATGAAGCCAGATCTTCTTGCCACTGAGACGAGGGGTACTGTAACATACTGAAAGAAGGTGTGAATGAAGGGACTAAACAACCTCCATGATTGCCAGGATGTAGGTGCCTTATTGTTGGCTCTTACAGGTTCATAGGTAAGTACTAGGCTAGCTGCCCTTATGGGCCATTATGTGCCTAGCCAACTTCCTTTTCTGTACTCAAAATAACTTACCCCATTTGGTTATAGATTGGCCTTACCCATTCCATGGTTAATAATTATATATTACCCCTAATAAGAATAACTGGGATCATACCACAGATAATTTGAGGGGACCCATGCATGGGATAAAACATTTAGGAGCTGCCTCTGTCCATTAGTAGTACAGCGGCATTCCTGGGGTAAATTTTTTGATTCCCATCCATAGATGTAAGTTGTACTTCAGAATGGACAGGGATGAAGTTTTATCTGTTCTATTGCAGGGGTATCCTCTGCAACCACTGTCGTGGTCTTTGAAAGGCCAACATAACAGAGAAATGACTGTGTTTGAGTTCTGTGGGAGAGGCTGATACCTGGCAAGCCATGAAGAAAAAAGCACATATTAGAAAAAAAAAATAATTATTACCTTCATTTAGGCCTGTGGTTGATTAGAAAAGATACTGATTATTCAGAAAAAAACTTCTAGAATATATAAAAAGAGGAGTGTGGGACTGGCTGTCAACCTCTTTTAAAATATGGTGTTACCTTCTTAAGACCCATTAGGTCGTGTTGTATAGTGCCACACTCAAATAAAAAAGGCAGACTGAGATTTAGGCATAGTATTGTAATGTCAAAAAGAATAAAGGCAGATGAAAGTTCTTTAAGCCTTGAATGAAATGGTATGGGTGCTTATTCAAAATGTATGTGTACATTAGATTGGATTCACAAAAAATTCTTTACAGATCAGCTTTTTTTTTTTTTTTTTTTTTTTTTTGCGGGGCTGACAGGAGAATACTGAATTGCAAGTTACAATTCAGAGAGATGGCTCCTGATAGAGCCTTCATGAATAAAAAATGATGGTGTTTAATACCCCTAATTAAGCCACATGGCAAAATGGCACATAACTGTGTTTATTTTCTTGAATGAGAACTCCTAATAACCTGTCATCATACTGATATGGGGGTGGGGTCTGGGAAGATATATTTGGCTGTGGGGCTCAGCATACAACTCAAAACAGTAGCAGGATTTGAAATGTGGGACTGTCATTAACTACTTAGAGCAGCAGTATTTGTTAATGCTTTACAGAAAGGATGTCACTGCAAGTGAGTAATGCTTTTTCCATTTTCACAGAGTGTGGAAACTATGGAACCATCTACTGCTAACATCAATTATGAATGCAGATGGAAAGCAGTTTAAAAAGGGGGATTTGGAAATCAATTCTAAAGTGACAAATGTCTTTGAAGTGCAGCATTACACAAGGATTTTAAAGGTGTTAGTCTTTCACTGTTATGAGAAGTACTTCATTACTATTAAGGAACTTCCGTGCAGCTTTAGGAGCTAATAAAGGGCATTTTTGTTCATGTATTTATTTGTTGCCCAAGATAAAGCACTCATTTCAGTTTTTTCATGTTCAGGATCAGCTTAGAGTCTGCAACCATAACTACAATTTTAAGCAAAATACTAAGAGAAATATATACAAAATTACATGGATGTTGTGATCTGTGTGTGTGTGTGTGTGTGTGTGTGTGTGTGTGTGTGTGTGTGTGTGTGTGTGTGTGTGTGTGTGTGTGTGCGTGTGTGTGTGTGTGTGTGTGTGTGTGTGTGTGTGTGTGTGTGTGTGTGTGTGTGTGAGTGTTTCATTCAACCCAGGCACCTAATAATCACTATACAAATTTCTGCTCTCGCAATATAGAAGCAAAATAAAAAATGTGCATTGTAAATATAACAGTTATTTGTTATGTAATATAAGCAAGAGATCTGGGTAAATTTAGAATGAGGTATATTCATTTCAGACTGTTAATTCAGAAGTTTCAGTCACTGTTATCTGACTTTGTAGCCAATAGCAACTACTTGGTAATGTTTTGCTTTCTCTTTCAGAATGCTGTTAAGGAAGAACGTAAAGTCCTTTCAGTGCCAGAGGTTAAGCAGCATATAGAAAAGTACAATGCAAGTGTATCAGACTGCCTGGGGATGACACTGGTAAGTCTGGCACTAACTTGATGGCCTAGGCATTTGTATTGTTCATATTTGTCATAATTTTAATACCTAAATAATAAGTGGGGCAGTGCCTCCAAATTCTGTAGTTGTATAAAATCAATTGTCAACAAAAACAGTTGCTTTACATTGAATGTAACAAATAAACTTCATTACCAAACAACAGACAAAAAATATAAAAATAATATTTTATTAAGCCACAAGTATACGGTTTTTACATTAACTCTTTATTTCACATAATCATTACAACAAATATTTTATAACATACAAACAATATTAACTTATACCTAACATAAAAGTCAAAATACATAGTTATCATTCCATATGTACAGTTGTTTTGCATCGCCCCAGTAAATACCACAGTCTGAAAACTTGTTTTGACATCACAGTTCCATAGTTTTGTTTCCAGACCTGTTGACGTCACCAAGAGTATTCCAGTTTTACATTGTATTTTTTGGATATCACATAAGCTCTAGGTTCCTATGTACTATGCATTTTTATTGGCATGACAGACATTAGTTTTACTTCTCTATGTGTTGCATTCAAGGCAGGCATTTGTTAAATTTACGTGTGGGAAAAGCCGAAAGAAGAACTACACTGCCTCCTTCTTATGTATATGTTTTACTTTCTTTCCCCTCCTTTTTTCCCTCAGTCAGTAGTAATTCTTTAACCCATCTTATAAATATACTTCTGGAGATCTTATGCATTTCACTTTCTAATGTCTGTATCATCAACTATATAATTTATATATTTCTATTTGTTTTACGGGGCAGAGCTCTGATCTTCATGGACCTTTTCAGACTCAGCCAGCAACCTGCTCAAAGAAAGACCTCAAGAAGTTCTATTCCCACTAAGAGGCATTTCTTTTTTATATTATTTCTCAACCCAGTATTTAAGTGCTGCCTTGACAGCTAACATAGTAGGTAAATCTAATCAACTTGAAATATTGATCAGGGTTGTAACAGCCAGTCTTCCTTGTTCTTTTGGTAAAACTTTTTTCCAAGGATAACTTCAGTTTCCCCACAACCCACAAAAACGTCAAACATCCAGATTTTATAAATAACTGTCTTCAGGAAGAGACTAAAATGCTTGGCTAAGTGTGGTAATGCATTCCATTGCAGAGCTTGAACTTTTTGATCTGAGTTTAAAGTTAGCCTTCTGCTTTGGAATATTACTTTTAGTATTAAGGAATACTTCATCTTATGACAGGACGGCCTCATTGATTCACTAAATGTAGCTGCTAACTGTATGAAAAGTTGGTTCTGGCCCCAGAATTTGAGGTATATTTCATGTAATTCCTTAGGAGGAGTGTAATTTATACCCAAAGCCTTTATTTAGTCTGCATTGATCTTGTAGCTTGATATCCTCCCAGAGTCTCTGAGTATCCCATACAGATACTCAAGATTCTGCTGTGGTCACCCCAAAATTAGCAACACATTGTCAGCAAAAACCATTGTTTTAGGCTATATCTGCTCTGACCAGTATTCTTGTATTACTGACCTACTTATCATAATGGCTACGGATTCCAAATATACAGCAAAGAAAAGAAGTGCTAAGAAGCAACCTTGCCTCATGCCTCTAAATACAAAAAAATCCTCTAACAGTGTTTACAAATATCTTCACAACTGCTGACATCTCTTTCTACTCTTTCCTAGCGTACCCAAGCACCATCTTGGAAAGCCAAAAACATTCAAACATTCAATAAAGTGAATGGATTAGCCCCAGTCCACTCTATCTAGTACTTTGACAACATCTAAGCATGCAGTTAGCTACATTTCCCCTTCCCACAATTCTAGACTGGTCTGTATGGATTATTCCTGGTACAAGGTTTGCTGCTTCCCTCCAACATCTCATAATATGATGCTCTATCTGTACTCTGTTCTTTAGTTCTAGCCACACTTTCCTAATTCCCAACCTCAAGCTCCACACATCTATAGATCTGCCATCAGAACATGAAGACTTCCCTGTAGTGTACTCCCTCATTTCTTCCATAAATTCCTTCACTGTAAACAGAGCTTCTGAACTAGTTACATCTTCATATGCCAGTGTAAGGTACCTCTGCCTTATCTAGAGTCATAAGCCCATTTACTTTCCAGATCAGCATGGATAAACACTCTACGCTTTTTTAAAAGTCCCTCCCCATTGCTCCCACCTGACTTCTGTTACGATACACCTTCACAATGTCTTGTTTCATTAGAGAACCTTCTTGTGACTGTACTCATCCTTCTATCAACATAAAAAAATCTAGTCACAAGCTGTTGCTGTTACTGTTGTTTTAACCATTCCCTACTAGAACTATTGTTCCATCCTTCTTCTTTTTTCGGCTGCTCCCATTAGGGGTCGAGAACCTTCTTGTGACTGTACTCATCCTTCTATCAACATAAAAAAATCTAGTCACAAGCTGTTGCTGTTACTGTTGTTTTAACCATTCCCTCCTAGAACTATTGTTGCATCCTTCTTCTTTTTTCGGCTGCTTCCATTAGGGGTCGCCACAGCGGATCATCTGTTTCCATTTCTTCCTGTCCTCTGCATCTTGCTGTGTCACACCAACCACCTGCATGTCCTCTCTCACCACATCCATAAACCTTATCTTAGGTCTTCCTCTTTTCCTGTTACCTGGCAGCTTCATCCTTAGCATCTTTTTTCCCAATATACTCTGCATCCCTCCTCAGCATGTGTCCAAACCAACATAATCTTGCCTCTCTGGCTTTGTCTCCAAACCTTGCTACTGCTACATTATCATATTCAGTAGTAAGGTGTAGCCATATTTGTCAGCTGTCCTTACCTTGTTACTGCTACATTATCATAGTCAGCAGTAAGGTGTAGATATATTTGTCAGCTGTCCTTACCTTGTTACTGCTACATTATCATAGTCAGCAGTAAGGTGTAGTCATATTTGTCAGCTGTCCTTACCTTGCTACTGCTACATTATCATATTCAGCGGTAAGGTGTAGTCATATTTGTCAGCTGTCCTTCCCTTGCTACTGCTACATTATCATATTCAGCAGTAAGGTGTAGTCATATTTGTCATCTGTCCTTACCTGGCTACTGCTACATTATCATAGTCAGCAGTAAGGTGTAGTCATATTTGTCAGCTGTCCTTACCTTGCTACTGCTACATTATCATATTCAGCAGTAAGGTGTAGTCATATCGGTCAGCTGCCCTTACCTTGCTACTGTTACATTATCATATTCAGCAGTAAGGTGTAGTCATATTTGTCAGCTGTCCTTACCTTGCTACTGCTACATTATTATATTCGGCAGTAAGGTGTAGTCATATTTGTCAGCTGTCCTTACCTTGCTACTGCTACATTATCATAGTCAGCAGTAAAGTGTAGTCATATTTGTCAGTGGTCCTTACCTTGCTACTGCTACATTATCATAGTCAGTGGTACGTTGTAGTCATATTTGTCAGTGGTCCTCACCTTGCTACTGCTACATTATCATATTCAGCAGTTAAGGTGTAGTCATAATTGTCAGCTGTCCTTACCTTGCTACTGCTACAATATCAAATTCAGGAGTAATGTGTAGTCATATTTGTCAGGTGTCCTTACCTTGCTACTGCTGTTTGTCTTTTCGGCTTTTCCCGGTTAGGGGGTCGCCACAGTGGAACTCCGGTCCGACAATGATTGTCAGTAGATTTTTATGGTGCTGAGTTTCCAGCTCGACACCCAACCTTCAGCGAAGGCACGCCCATTCAGGCATGTCTTTCGGAGGCCACTCAACCGTGGGGTGGACATGCAGACTCCACGCAGAAGGCACACCAGCTGAGAATCGAACAGGAGAACCTCTTGCTGTGCGGCAACCGCTGTACCACCGCGGCTTGCTACTGCTACATTATCATATTCAGCAGTAAGGTGTAGTTATATTTGTCGGCTGTCCTTACCTTGCTACTGCTACATTATCATATTCAGCAGTAAGGTGTAGTCATATTTGTCAGCTGTCCTTACCTTGCTACTGCTACATTATCATACTCAGCAGTAAGGTGTAGACATATCTGTCAGCTGCCCTTACCTTGCTACTGTTACATTATCATATTCAGCAGTAAGGTGTAGTCATATTTGTCAGCTGTCCTTACCTTGCTAATGCTACATTATCATATTCAACAGTAAGGTGTAGTCATATTTGTCAGCTGTCCTTCCCTTGCTACTGCTACATTATCATATTCAGCAGTAAGGTGTAGTCATATTTGTCAGCTGTCCTTACCTTGCTACTGCTACATTATCATATTCAGCAGTAAGGTGTAGTCATATCGGTCAGCTGCCCTTACCTTGCTACTGTTACATTATCATATTCAGCAGTAAGGTGTAGTCACATTTGTCAGCTGTCCTTACCTTGCTACTGCTACATTATCATATTCAGCGGTAAGGTGTAGTCATACTTGTCAGCTGTCCTTACCTTGCTATTGCTACATTATCATATTCAGCAGTAAGGTATAGTCATATTTGTCAGCTGTCCTTATCTTGCTAATGCTATATTATCATATTCAGCAGTCAGGTGTAGTCATATTTGTCATTTGTCCTTACCTGGCTACTGCTACATTATCATAGTCAGCAGTAAGGTGTAGTCATATTTGTCAGCTGTCCTTACCTTGCTACTGCTACATTATCATATTCAGCAGTAAGGTGTAGTCATATTTGTCAGCTGTCCTTACCTTGCTAATGCTAAATTATCATATTCAGCAGTAATGTGTGGTCATACTCATCAGACGTCCTTACCTTGCTACTGCTATATTATCATATTCAGAAGTAAGGTGTAGTCATATTTGTCAGCTGTCCTTACCTTGCTACTGCTACATTATCATATTTAGCAGTAAGGTGTAATCATACATGTCAGCTGTCCTTACCTTGCTAATGCTACATTGTCATGTGTAGCGGTAAGGTGTAGTCATATTTGTCAGCGGTCCTTACCTTGCTACTGCTACATTATCATATTCAGCTGTAAGGTGTAGACATATTTGTCAGCTGTCCTTACCTTGCTACTGCTACATTATCATATTCAGCAGTATGGTATAGTCATATTTGTCAGCTGTCCTTACCTTGCTACTGCTGTTTGTCTTTTTGGCTTTTCCTGGTTAAGGGGTTGCCACAGTGGAACTCCGGTCTGCTAATGATTGGCAGTAGATTTTTATGGTGCCGAGTTGCCATCTCGATGCCCAACCTTCAGCAAAGGCACGCCCATTCATGCATGTCTTTCAGAGGCCACTCAACCCTGGGGTGGACATGCACACTCCACACAGAAGGCACTCCAGCTGAGAATCGAACAGGAGAACCTCTTGCTGTGAGGCAACAGTGCTACCGCTGTACCACCGCGGCTTGCTACTGCTACATTATCATATTCAGCAGTAAGGTGTAGTCATATTTGTCAGCTGTCCTTACCTTGCTACTGCTACATTATCATATTCAGCAGTAAGGTGTAGTCATATTTGTCAGGTGTCCTTACCTTGCTCCTGCAACATTATCATATTCAGCAGTAAGGTCTAGTCATATTTCTCAGCTGTCCTTACCTTGCTACTGCTACATTATCATATTCAGCAGTACGGTATAGTCATATTTGTCAGCTGTCCTTACCTTGCTACTGCTGTTTGTCTTTTTGGCTTTTCCTGGTTAAGGGGTTGCCACAGCGGAACTCCGGTCTGCTAATGATTGGCAGTAGATTTTTATAGTGCCGAGTTGCCATCTCGATGCCCAACCTTCAGCAAAGGCACGCCCATTCATGCATGTCTTTCAGAGGCCACTCAACCCTGGGGTGGACATGCACACTCCACACAGAAGGCACTCCAGCTGAGAATCGAACAGGAGAACCTCTTGCTGTGAGGCAACAGTGCTACCGCTGTACCACCGCGGCTTGCTACTGCTACATTATCATATTCAGCAGTAAGGTGTAGTCATATTTGTCAGCTGTCCTTACCTTGCTACTGCTACATTATCATATTCAGCAGTAAGGTGTAGTCATATTTGTCAGGTGTCCTTACCTTGCTACTGCTACATTATCATATTCAGCTGTAAGGTGTAGATATATTTGTCAGCTGTCCTTACCTTGCTACTGCTACATTATCATATTCAGCAGTAAGGTCTAGTCATATTTGTCAGCTGTCCTTACCTTGCTATTGCTACATTATCATAGTCAGCAATAAGGTGTAGTCATATTTGTCAGCTGTCCTTACCTTGCTAATGCTACATTATCATAGTCTGCAGTAAGGTGTAGTCATATTTGTCAGCTGTCCTTACCTTGCTACTGTTACATTATCATATTCAGCAGTAAGGTCTAGTCATATTTCTCAGCTGTCCTTATGTTGCTACTGCTACATTATCATAGTCAGCAATAAGGTGTAGTCATATTTGTCAGCTGTCCTTACCTTCCTACTGCTAAATTATCATATTCAGTGGTGAGGTGTAGACATATTTGTCAGCTGTCATTTGCTACTGCTACATTATCATATTCAGCAGTAAGGTGTAGTCATACTCATCAACTGCCCTTACCTTGCTACTGTTACATTATCATATTCAGCAGTAAGGTGTAGTCACATTCGTCAGCTCTCCTTACCTTGCTACTGATACATTATCATATTCAGCATTAAGGTGTAGTCGTATTTGTCAGCTGTCCTTACCTTGCTATTGCTACATTATCATATTCAGCAAAGGTGTAAACATATTTGTCAGCTGCCCTTAGCTTGTTACAGCTACATTATCATATTCAGCGGTAAGGTGTAGTCATGTTTGTCAGCTGCCTTACCTTGCTACTGCTACATTATCATATTCAGCAGTAAGGTGTAATCATATTTGTCAGCTGTCATTTGCTACTGCTACATTATCATATTCAGCGATAAGGTGTAGTCATATTTGTCAGCTGTCCTTACCTTGTTACTGCTACATTATCATATTCAGCAGTAAGGTGTAGACATATTTGTCAGCTGACCTTAGCTTGCTACTGCTACATTATCATAGTCAGCAATAAGGTGTAGTCATATTTGTCAGCTGTCCTTACCTTGCTATTCCTACATTATCATATTCAGCAGTAAGGTGTAGACATATTTGTCAGCTGTCCTTACCTTGCTACTGCTACATTATCATAGTCAGCAGTAAGGTGTAGTCATATTTTTCTGCGGTCCTTACCTTGCTCCTGCTACATTATCATATTCAGCGGTAAGGTGTAGTCATATTTGTCAGCTGTCCTTACCTTGTTACTGCTACGTTATCATATTCAGCGGTAAGGTGTAGTCATATTTGTCAGCTGTCCTTACCTTGCTAGTGCTACATTATCATATTCAGCAGTATGGTGTAGTCATATTTGTCAGCTGTCCTTACCTTGCTATTGCTACATTGCCATGTGCAGCGGTAAGGTGTAGTCATATTTGTCAGCTGTCCTTACCTTGCTACTGCTACATTATCATATTCTGCAGTAAGGTGTAGTCATATTTTTCAGTTGTCCTTACCTTGCTAATACTATATTATCATATTCAGCGATAAGGTGTAGTCATATTTGTCAGCTGTCCTTACCTTGCTAATGCTACATTATCATATTCAGCGATAAGGTGTAGTCATATTTGCCAGCTGTCCTTACCTTGCTACTGTTACATTATCATAGTCAGCAGTAAGGTGTAGTCATATTTGTCAGCTGTCCTTACCTTGCTACTGTTACATTATCATAGTCAGCAGTAAGGTGTAGTCATATTTGTCAGCTGTCCTTACCTTGCTACTGTTACATTATCATAGTCAGCAGTAAGGTGTAGTCATATTTGTCAGCTGTCCTCACCTTGCTACTGCTACATTATCATATTCAGCAATAAGGTGTAGTCACATTTGTCAGCTCTCCTTACCTTGCTACTGCTACATTATCATATTCAGCAATAAGGTGTAGTCATAATTCTCAACTGCCCTTACCTTGCTCCTGCTACATTATCATATTCACCAGTAAGGTGTAGTCATATTTGTCAGCTGTCCTTACCTTGCTCCTGCTACATTATCATATTCACTGGTAAGGTCTAGTCATATTTGTCAGCTGTCCTTACCTTGCTATTGCTACATTTTCATAGTCAACAGTAAGGTGTAGTCATATTTGTCAGCTGTCCTTACCTTGCTAATGCTACATTATCATAGTCAGCAGTAAGGTGTAGTCATATTTGTCAGCTGTCCTTACCTTGCTAATGCTACATTATCATATTCAGCAGTAAGGTGTAGTCATGTTTGTCAGCTGTCCTTACCTTGCTACTGCTACACTATCATATTCAGCAGTAAGGTGTAGTCATATTTGTCAGCTGTCATTTGCTACTGCTACATAATCATAGTCAGCAATAAGGTGTAGTCATATTTGTCAGCTGTCCTTACCTTGCTATTCCTACATTATCATATTCAGCAGTAAGGAGTAGACATATTTGTCAGCTCTCCTTACCTTGGTACTGCTACATTATCATATTCAGCAGTAAGGTGTAGTCATATTTGTCAGCTGTCCTTACCTTGCTATTGCTACATTATCATATTCAGCAGTATGGTGTAGTCATATTTGTCAGTAGTCCTTACCTTGCAACTGCTACATTATCATATTCAGCAGTAAGGTGTAGTCATATTTGTCAGCTGTCCTTACCTTGCTACTGCTACATTATCATATTCAGCAGTAAGGTGTAGTCATATTTGTCAGCAGTCCTTACCTTGCAACTGCTACATTATCATATTCAGCAGTAAGGTGTAGTCATATTTGTCAGCGGTCCTTACCTTGCTCCTGCTACATTATCATATTCAGCCGTAAGGTGTAGTCATATTTGTCAGCTGTCCTTACCTTGCTACTGCTACATTATCATATTCAGCGGTAAGGTTAGTCATATTTGTCAGCTGTTCATACCTTGCTAGTGCTACATTATCATATTCAGCAGTAAGGTGTAGTCATATTTGTCAGCTGTCCTTACCTTGCTACTGCTACATTATCGTAGTCAGCAGTAAGGTGTAGTCATATTTGTCAGCGGTGCTTACCTTGCTCCTGCTACATTATCATATTCAGCCGTAAGGTGTAGTCATATTTGTCAGCTGTCCTTACCTTGCTACTGCTACATTATCATATTCAGCGGTAAGGTGTAGTCATATTTGTCAGCTGTTCATACCTTGCTAGTGCTACATTATCATATTCAGCAGTATGGTGTAGTCATATTTGTCAGCTGTCCTGACCTTGCTATTGCTACATTGCCATGTGCAGCGGTAAGGTGTAGTCATATTTGTCAGCTGTCCTTACCTTGCTACTGCTACATTATCATATTCAGCAGTATGGTGTAGTCATATTTGTCAGCTGTCCTTACCTTGCTACTGCTACATTATCATATTCAGCAGTAAGGTGTAGTCATATTTGTCAGCTGTCCTTACCTTGCAACTGCTACATTATCATATTCAGCGGTAAGGTGTAGTCATATTTGTCAGTGGTCCTTACCTTGCTAGTGCTACATTATCATATTCAGCAGTATGGTGTAGTCATATTTGTCAGCTGTCCTTACCTTGCTATTGCTACATTGCCATGTGCAGCGGTAAGGTGTAGTCATATTTGTCATCTGTCCTTACCTTGCTACTGCTACATTATCATATTCAGCAGTATGGTGTAGTCATATTTGTCAGCTGTCCTTACCTTGCTACTGCTACATTATCATATTCAGCAGTAAGGTGTAGTCATATTTGTCAGCTGTCCTTACCTTGCAACTGCTACATTATCATATTCAGCGGTAAGGTGTAGTCATATTTGTCAGCTGTCCTTACCTTGCTATTGCTACATTGCCATGTGCAGCGGTAAGGTGTAGTCATATTTGTCAGCTGTCCTTACCTTGCTACTGCTACATTATCATATTCAGCGGTAAGGTGTAGTCATATTTGTCAGCTGTCCTTACCTTGCTACTGCTACATTATCATATTCAGCAGTAAGGTGTAGTCATATTTGTCAGCTGTCCTTACCTTGTTACTGCTACATTATCATATTCAACAGTAAGGTGTAGTCATATTTGTCAGCTGTCCTTACCTTGCTACTGCTACATTATCATATTCTGCAGTAAGGCGTAGTCATATTTTTCAGTTGTCCTTACCTTGCTAATACTACATTATCATATTCAGCGATAAGGTGTAGTCATATTTGTCAGCTGTCCTTACCTTGCTACTGCTACATTATCATATTCAGCGGTAAGGTGTAGTCATATTTGTCAGCTGTCCTCACCTTGCTACTGCTACATTATCATATTCAGCAATAAGGTGTAGTCACATTTGTCAGCTCTCCTTACCTTGCTACTGCTACATTATCATATTCAGCAGTAAGGTGTAGTCACATTTGTCAGCTGTCCAAACCTTGCTACTGCTACATTATCATATTCAGCAGTAAGGTGTAGTCATATTTGTCAGCTGTCCTTACCTTGCAACTGCTACATTATCATATTCAGCAGTAAGGTGTAGTCATATTTGTCAGCTGTCCATACCTTGCTACTGCTACATTATCATATTCAGCAGTAAGGTGTAGTCATATTTGTCAGTGGTCCTTACCTTGCTCCTGCTACATTATCATATTCAGCAGTAAGTTGTAGTCATATTTGTCAGCTGTTCATACCTTGCTAGTGCTACATTATCATATTCAGCAGTAAGGTGTAGTCATATTTGTCAGCTGTCCTTACCTTGCAACTGCTACATTATCATATTCAGCAGTAAGGTGTAGTCATATTTGTCAGCTGTCCTTACCTTGCTACTGCTACATTATCATATTCAGCGGTAAGGTGTAGTCATATTTGTCAGTGGTCCTTACCTTGCTCCTGCTACATTATCATATTCAGCAGTAAGTTGTAGTCATATTTGTCAGCTGTCCTTACCTTGCAACTGTTACATTATCATATTCAGCGGTAAGGTGTAGTCATATTTGTCAGCTGTCCTTACCTTGCTACTGCTACATTATCATATTCAGCGGTAAGGTGTAGTCATATTTGTCAGCTGTCCTTACCTTGCAACTGTTACATTATCATATTCAGCGGTAAGGTGTAGTCATATTTGTCAGCTGTCCTTACCTTGCTACTGCTACATTATCATATTCAGCGGTAAGTTGTAGTCATATTTGTCAGCTGTTCATAACTTGCTAGTGCTACATTATCATATTCAGCAGTAAGGTGTAGTCATATTTGTCAGCTGTCCTTACCTTGCAACTGCTACATTATCATATTCAGCAGTAAGGTGTAGTCATATTTGTCAGCGGTCCTTACCTTGCTCCTGCTACATTATCATATTCAGCAGTAAGTTGTAGTCATATTTGTCAGCTGTTCATACCTTGCTAGTGCTACATTATCATATTCAGCAGTAAGGTGTAGTCATATTTGTCAGCTGTCCTTACCTTGCAACTGCTACATTATCATATTCAGCAGTAAGGTGTAGTCATATTTGTCAGCGGTCCTTACCTTCCTACTGCTACATTATCATATTCAGCGGTAAGGTGTAGTCATATTTGTCAGTGGTCCTTACCTTGCTACTGCTACATTATCATATTCAGCGGTAAGGTGTAGTCATATTTGTCCGTGGTCCTTACCTTGCTACTGCTACATTATCATATTCAGCAGTAAGGTGTAGTCATATTTGTCAGCGGTCCTTACCTTCCTACTGCTACATTATCATATTCAGCGGTAAGGTGTAGTCATATTTGTCAGTGGTCCTTACCTTGCTACTGCTACATTATCTTATTCAGCAGTAAGGTGTAGTCATATTTGTCAGCTGTCCTTACCTTGCTCCGGCTACATTATCATATTCAGCAGTAAGGTGTAGTCATATTTGTCAGCTGTCCTTACCTTGCTACAGCTACATTATTATGTTCAGCAGTAAGGTGTAGTCATATTTGTCAGCTGTCCTTACCTTGCTCCGGCTAAATTATCATATTCAACAGTAAGGTGTAGTCATATTTGTCAGTGGTCCTTACCTTGCTACTGCTACATTATCATATTCAGCAGTAAGGTGTAGTCATATTTGTCAGCTGTCCTTACCTTGCTACTGCTACATTATCATGTTCAGCAGTAAGGTGTAGTCATATTTGTCAGCTGTCCTTACCTTGCTAGTGCTACATTATCATATTCAGCAGTATGGTGTAGTCATATTTGTCAGCTGTCCTTACCTTGCTATTGCTACATTGCCATGTGCAGCGGTAAGGTGTAGTCATATTTGTCAGCTGTCCTTACCTTGCTACTGCTACATTATCATATTCAGCGGTAAGGTGTAGTCATATTTGTCAGCTGCCCTTACCTTGCTAATGCTACATTATCATATTCAGCAGTAAGGTGTAGTCATATTTGTCAGCTGCCCTTACCTTGCTACTGCTACATTGTCATATTCAGCAGCAAGGTGTAGTCATATTTGTCAGCTGTCCTTACCTTGCTACAGCTACGTTCGACTTTCTCTTCTATATAGAAAAACTGAGTTCATCTAGCTTGCCAGTGTAGTGGCTAAACAACTATACTCACAGTAATCAAACTTTTTGGCAGCAAGAACATACCATAAACTTACATATCTGAGTAAAAAACAAAGAATATGCCATAAACTTTTCAATATACAGTTTCACTACTTATTTACAAATTATTCATTTTTTTCTGTCATCCTTTTATCCTCTAATTATCTTCCTTTTTATGTTTTTTTTTTTTGCATTACTCCAATAACTACACTCTTTGAAATCAAACTTTTTTTTGCAAAATAAAAAAATACTCCTAAAATTTCTTCCTAATGCAAAGAATTTCTCAGCATTGTTACAGATTGTTCACTCTTTCTCATATCCCTTTAGGCTTTATATGTCCTGGCTTTAAAAATAACTGTTGTCTGATACACCTCAGGTATTTTCCAGCTATATGCTGTCCACTCCACAAGAAGTAAGTGGAAGACGCACTCAATAGCTCTGCAATCAATACATTTTCACTTTTCCGGTAATTTATAAGTTGGTTAGCCAAGTCTTCATGTTAAGTTGCCTTTTACTAGGCCGGTTAGTATGATAGAAAGTTGTTTTATCTCTCTAGTACCAGATTGGGTGTCAACTGCTCTAGTTAATGTTTATAGGCATTTTGTTGTATTAAAGCAATTGTTTTTCAACATGCCTTTCTGCTTTGCTCAGCCTTTCTCTGTATTAGTTTTATATCTGTATAGTTTTAACCTTGGATTTTGTTGTTATAAAACCGTTTTTCTTTTCCATTTTCATAACTAATGCACTCCATCTCCTCTGCACTTGATTCTTCCATTCCCGTTTTATTTTTATGAGACAGTTTCCATCCTGTCATCTTTTTTTCTTACCATGCATCACAGTTGCTCAGAACTTCCTGTTATTAATCCATATTTTCAGCTTCTTTTTCAGGGTGTAAATAGCACACCTGCTAATGAATGTCACCTTGCTGATCAGTCAGGCAGTTGGCACAGAGGACTAAGGAACTGTTAATGAGCTCTTTCTAATATAGTGTTCAGAGTTAGATTCCTTCAACCCCTATTACCTAACTGTGTGACTAAGCTAATCACTTAACCAGACACGCCTCCTGGGCTGAGTAAGAAGAAAGTCCATGGAGATAAGTGCTTTACCCTGCTCTACAAATAAATAAATAACTTCACATTCAGCATCATATCTTCCCACCCTTATAACAATAAAAATCTTTGTTCTGGCCTTTAAAAATCATAGCAGTAGGTCAGAAAGAGAAGTACTTTGTAATTTAATAGAAGATTTTCAAGTATTATAACTTGTATAATTAATGCTAGTGAATCTTTCTATAGGTTTATTTCATTTACCATGTATGTTCCTGTAAGTAGTTTCTCTTATAAGCTCATTGTTTATTACATGTTTTAGAATGAAGATGGCAGCTATACAGGGTTTATTAAAGTGCACTTGAAACTTCGTCGCCCAGTGACAGTGCCAGCAGATGTTCGGCCGCAGTCTATTTATGATGCACTCAATGAAATTAACCCAGCAGAGAATGCAGTCAAGCGGACATCTTTTTACCTGCCTTTGGATGTCATAAAGCAGTTGCATATCAGTAGTGGCACAACTGTGGGTGAAGTGATTCAGGCACTGTTAAAAAAGTTCATGGTGCTTGATAACCCTCAGAAATTTGCACTTTACAAAGAGGCAAAAAAAGATAAGCAAGGTAAGGTGAAAGTGTTTACTTTCTAAAACAGCATAAATAATGTTTTACTTGTATGCTTTCTCACTTGCTGTACTGTTTTGACTATTGCATGCAGTCCATATCTGAGAGCCTGGAAAGTTCTTGTAAACTAGCCAGCAAACATTTAGCCAGAAATCTGTAGCCCTAACCAGTGGTATTGAAATGATAGTTAATATAGTCTTGGATTTCTTTGTGTATTTGGGGGGAGGGGTGTTATGATGAGAGATATGCCACATACCTCTCAACTGTACTGATTTTCCTAGAATGTCCAGATTTTTTGCCTTATATTTTTGGTCTGTTTTTCATAAAATCTTGGTTTTCTGGCAAATTAGTGGCAAATTATTAAAGATTTGAGTAAGAAATTAATGATAGACATTTGAGTTTCAGATGTCATACCCTTCAGAAAATTCATGCTAGTACAAAACCTGTTATTCTATCAACTTTCTAAGTTTGTAGGACTAATATATAAAAGAAATGTTTTTGGGCCTTTGCCACACTTTTATGTATGGCTTTATCCAGATTTCTTGCTCTACGAGGTTGAGAGGTATGAAATATGGTCAGGATCACAATGATGTCCTTCTATTCAATGTTGCAGTATTCTTTACATGTGGGAAGTCCTCTGCCCAAGCGACCCGACATAAGGCCAGCATACAACACCTTTTAGCTACTGCAAGGTACATGGGATGTTGCATGTATACACTGTAAATGTCAGCCATAAAAGGACATCTGCACGTACAATCCTCAGAACTTTTCTGCCGCCATTCAGAACTCTTGACTTGTACGTCAGTCTACTGCTGGATTCTATTGGTTGCTGCCTGCTTTCAGATAAGTGCCCCATTGGGGATTTATTTCTTTGCTACTGCTTTTTGTGCTTAGTTCGTGTCATCCAGGAAGGGCAAGTGTAGGTGTGGAAGTCAGATTCCACAGAAAGACATCCACGATCTTTGTCTTTTCGGCTTAGGCCCTAGTCAGTGCTGTTGCTCTTGTTCCATCTGTCAGGACTTAGTCCCAAAAACTTTGCATAACCGACTTTTGGCTTTGAATTTTTATTTACAGAATCACCGACTTAAACATCTGGCTAAAGATGTTATGGAGGGTTCCATGGGTCCATCGGCTGAGCTGATTTTGAAGAGGAAAGTCAATAAGCCTAGGCCTGAATCCTCTTTGTCTCACCTCTTTCCACTGACATATCCCTTGAAGTTAATGAAGACCCGGTGTTACAGTCAGAGGTTGGGTCCAGGTTCCTCGGTGGGTACCTCATCAAAAGTCATTAGGGAGTTTGACCTTGGCACATCCTCAGAGGCAGTGCAGATGTCCATTTCAGACAGACAAGGGAACCACAGCTCATTGTGCTGGAGGGTCCTAGGAATGTACCTTTTACTCCAGATTCTGGAGTCGGTCACAGAGGTCAGGCCTACTTTGGGTTCCTCCACTTCTCATCATGCTGAAATGCATGTTAAGAGGAGGGTCCTAGGAATGCACCTTTTACTCCGGATTCTGGAGTTGGTCACAGAGGTCAGGCCTACGTTGGGTTCCCCCAGTTCTCATCATGCTGAAATGCATGTTAAGAAAAAATAGAAAACCAGACACTCAAGCCCCTTACCCTCCATAGTCTGACTGGGATACCTCTTCTCAGGGGCTGATTAAGCCTTTGATGTCTTTGAAACCTTCCTCTGTTGTGTCTGTTCCTTCTTACACATTCTCTCATATTAAAAGAGTTAGGGAACACCTATTATCTGAAGTTGATGATGATTCTTCATCTGATGAGGATTCCTTAGTGTACTCCACACAAATTAATTCCCCTTTAGAGTATGCCTCTCGAGAGGAGGAGTCCAATGGAGAGGATTCTGCAGTTGAAGAGATTTCATTTGGGGAGATCATTAACAAAATGACAGAGTTCTTTAAATGGGACTGTTCACAGATTTCAGAAGAGCAAAAAAGGTATTATGACCTTTACGAAATGGAAGTTCCTTCCCCTTCTGCTGTGCCTCCTGTTTTGCCTGCTTTTTTGAATGCTTTCACATCTTCTTCTAAGGGTCCTCATTCACAGGCTCCTGCACCTATAAGGCCAGACAGGTTCTACAAGGTGCCTGATGACTGCAGATTCCTTTATAAATGTCCTTCGGCTGATCCAGCTGTTGTTTCCATTGCTTCAGACAGGTCTTCCAAGTTGTCTCCTTCTTTAAAACTACTTTATTCTGATAAAGAGAGTAAAATTTTGGAAAGACTTGGTAAGAAAGTCTATACTTCCTCCACTTTGGCCATTAGAGCTATGAATTACCAAACCCACATGTCTAGGTATTCATTGGCCCTGCTTTCTCAGGCCTCTCAAGCTGTTGCTCAACTTCCCGATTCTAACCGTAAAAATCAAGTTATGTCTCTTTTAGCAGCTTCTTCATAACTGGTTAGGCATTTCATTAAATGCAGTTATGATGCTGTGGAGGCAGCCTCCAGAGGAGCTGCTTCTGGCTCTCTCCTTAGAAGGCACTCTTGGTTCAGGCTCCAACCTTTGCCAGACGACATAAAAGCAAAACTGTTGGATGCACCTCTAGATAAATCTGCTCTATTTGGTTCGGCTGCTGCAGACTTATTTAAGCCTTTGCAGGAGAAGGGAAAGGAACATCAAGATTTGAAGCACTTTTTTTTCTCCTGTGCCAAAATTTGACAGGAATTTTCCTTCCAAGACATCCTTTGTTAGAAAACAGGCATGCCCATCTTCTTCCACTGCTTCTTCTAGACCTAAAAAGACTGCTAGGAGACCTACATGGTCTAAGACTACTAGTTCTATCTCTTCCACCCAGCAGTCCTTTCCAGCCAGGCCAAGTAGTCTGTGACTACCAGCCTCTTCCAAATCTTACCCCTCTATGTCTTCATCTATCTATTTCTTTTCCAGCTTGGGCAAACATCACTCAGGATTCTTGGGTCCTTTCCATTATCCAAAAATGATATTTCATGACTTGGAAAAATCTTCCTCCTTTCAGGGGGATTCCACAGCCCCCTACAGAGCAATTGGTTTTGTTTCCACAGGTTGTAAAAGACTTACTATCTCAAGGCACTATTCAACAGGTGCCAATGGACCAGGCAGAGAGGCAGAGGGTTTTAGTCAAGAATGTTTCTTGTCCCCAGAAAAGATGGTCCTTGGAAACCAATTCTGGATCTTTCCCAGTTAAACACATTCCTAAAAGTTCCAACTTTTTGCATGCTGTCTTTACAGACTTTGTTTCTCTTGATTCCCCCTCAGTCTTACATGGCTTCTCTGGACATCAAGGATACTTACCTTCACACCCCAATCCAGCCTCTTTACAGGAAATGTTTACGTTTCTCTGTGTCTTCTTTGCACTTTCAGGTCTGTGCCTTGTCTTTTGGACTTTCAGCTGCCCAAAGGGTATTTACAAAGTGCTTGGCCCATGTGATTGCTTTCCTCAGGATCAAGGATATTCAGGTATAGCCATAGCTGGACAACCTCCTTTTTCTGGAACAGCTGACTCAAAATCTGCAGTTTGTCATCTCTTTCCTTCAAAGTCTGGGATTCACCATGAATTAAAAAAAAATCTTCCCTGTCCCTGTCACAAAACCACATCTTTCTAGGGTGCAGGTTCAGAGCAGACATCATGATGGCTTTTCTTCCAACAGAAAAAAAATTCTGTCCCTTACTTCCTTCTGTGAAAACTGCCTCTCTCCTCCGTTACAGCCAGGGAGTTTCTGAGACTTCTAGGTCTCATGGCATCTACAATTCCAGTGCTGCCTCTTGCAAAACTCCACATGAGAAAATTTCAGTGCTACCTAAAATCAGTTTGGATGTAGCATGCTCACCCTCTGTATTTTGTGATCCCTCTTCTGCCATGCCTAAAATCTAAGCTTCTTTGGTGGATTCAACAATTTACCTTGAATCCAGGACTTCCTGTTCAACTGCTCCAGCCCTCTCAAGAGTTGTCCATGGATGCCTCGGACATGGGTTGGAGGCAGCCTTTGCATCAAAGAGGGTACAGGGCCTTTGGTCTCAATCACAAAGGAAAGAGCATGTCAATATCAAGGGGATGAGGGCTCTTACTCTAGCCCTGCAAGCTTTTCATTCTCTCTTTCTACCAGGTCCTTTGAAAGTGTTTATGGAGAACACCACAGTTCTCTGTTATGTCAGCAAGCAGGGGAAGACAAAGTCTTACTTTCTTTGCAGATTAGTTCTCATGGCATGGGATTTGGCAGTCCAGTACAGAGTGACTCTTCATGTGGTTTACATCCCATTCGCTCAAAACAATGTGGCAGATTGACTAAGCAGGTCTATTACTCAATCCCATGAATGGAAGCTTCACAGGGATGTGTTTCTGGACTTGGTCCATCGGTGGGGTACTCCTCTTATGGATGTGTTTGCCTCCCCTCTGAACAGACAACTTCCTCTATTTTGTGCCAGAGCCCTACATCATCTGGCTTGGAAGGTGGGCGCCTTATCTTTCGCATGGAAGGGGATGTTTCTTTATGTATTCCCACCCTTTCCTCTCATTCAATAAGCCTTGCTCAGCATTTAGCAGGACAAACCAAAGATCTTGCTGGTGACTCCCTTTTGGCCAAGACAGCATTGGTTCCCTCTTCTTCTGCACTTAGCCAAGGGCAGTCATCACAAGTTTTCTCACAGACTGGACCTGATCACACAGGACAAGGGATCTCTGCTTCACCCACATTTTTCAGTCTTACAACTGACCCTGTGGGTGAGCAACGTTTGATTCCATTCAGACACCTTTTCTCTGAGGACATGCTTAGGATACTAGACAATCTTACTTATCCATATGGAAGAGATTTTCAATTTAGTGTCTTCCACAAAATCTGGATCCATTTTCAACAGATGTTTCAGTGGTTCTTTCTTACATGTGTGACTTACTTAAGAGGTGTTTGGCTTGTTCATCAGTGAAAGTTCACTTGTCAGTCATTTCTATATGTCTGCCACTATCTCCTCCTTTGGCTTCCAGATTGGAAGTAAAACTTTTTCTTAAAGGTGTCCTTCATATTAAGCCTCACAGGAAACCATTTCCACCTCCTCTGAGTTTGAATTATGTCTTAGAGAAGCTTACAGTGGCCCCATTTGAACCTGCTGACTCAGCTTCCCTAAAATTTTGTACTTGAAAAATGTTTTTTTTATTGCTTTATCTTCTGCTAGGAGAGTTTCTGAGATTTAAGCTTTGAGGTCTTCTCTACCTTTCCTGGATTTCTGCGAGGATAGAGTTTCCTTGCATACCAATCCTTCTTTTATGCCCAAGGTGGTGAATGAGTTGTCTAGTAATCAATCTGTTCAGTTGCCCACCTTCTTCACTTCTCCGCAGTCCTCCAGTGAGAGGATCTTAACACACCTTGGATGTGCATAGACAACTCAGATTTTATTTGGATAAGACTAAGGCTATCAAAAATTCTGATCAACTATTTGTTTCTTTTCATCCCAGGGCTCTGGGTAGGCCTGTCTCTAAACAAACAATTTCTTATTGGATTTCTAAGGCAATTTTGTTTTATCATTTTCATGGTAAGACTCTTCCTGCTCCTGTTAAGGCTCATTCCACTAGGTCTTTGGCTTCTTCAGGTGCTTTCTTTAAATGCCTGGATACTTACACAATTTTAGAGGCTGCTACATGGTCATCTGTACATACTTTCACCAAACATTACAAGTTGGATAACATTTCTAGTCTAGAGCAGGGTTTGCTAGAGCCCTTCTCTATGGCTTTGTTGAAAGCACCTCTGCTCCTTCCTCCTCCCATGGTTCTTACTAACCTTTGGGACTCTCATATGTAAAGAATACTGCAATATTGAACAGAAGGACATAGAATAGTTGTGTAAAATCTTACCATAACCATAGATGTCCCTTCCTTCTTTTCTCCCTATATCTTGCTTTCTTTCCTTGGATGGCATATTTTTGCTCCTATGGTCTGGTGTTCCTTCTGGGGCAGTTCTTAGGATTGTACATGCGGATGTCCTTTTATGGCTGACATTTGCAGTGCGTACATGTGACGTCTCACATACCGTGCAGTAGCTAAAAGCCGTTGTATGCTGTCCGGACGTTGGGTTGCTTGGGCAGAGGACTTCTTACATGTAAAGAACACTGCAACCTAGAAAAGAAGGACATCAATGGTTATGGTAACATTTTACACAACTATTCTTTATTGTTTGCCCCCTAACCCCCACCCATGATAAAACCCATTTGCAGACTCACCTCAGGTCAGATATCACAACATCAAGACTAGTAGTTCTGAGATGACCCGACAGTGCTAAGGACTGAATTGGACTATAGAGTTCACAGGGAATTAAGGCTAAAAGGGCCATCTTTGTTTAATATTGACTTTTATACTTATTTAAATATGAAACATTTATTTTGAAATATGAAACATTTTATCTTTATTTATGATACCATAACATATTCCTTCTATATTTATAAATCCCAGGAATAGAAGTAAATATTTTTCAGGGGTGCTGCATTATAAGATTCCTTTTTGTATTAGCAGAAATTTAATAACACCATCTTAGATATGTCCTGAGTATGTCTTCTATCAGAAGTAATGTATAACTATGAGAATAAAAATAAAAATAAAAGTGTAAGTAGCGATGTTCCAGGTCCTCGTGTGTGTGCTGATATGACTTGGGATGGAAGTTCATTAAAGAATTAAATAGAGTTAAGAGGTCAGTCATTGCCTGGACCACACACCTGTATAATTAACCCCTATAAGAATCTTCTGAGGATATAAAAACCTCTGACAGGGCTGTTAAACAGCAATGCAGAAATATGTACATAAAGAAGGAAATGAATGGGAGGAAGGACTGGTATAATAGTTAAGGATTTTACCTCATGGGTAACAGGTACAGGGTTTTATTCTGACCTCTGGTTATGGGCCGGACTTGTAATAGTCTGCAGACTAATAGTATGGCTTTTACCTATGACCTTAGCGGTTTGTCTGAAATCCTAAACACATTGCTGTCTGTAGAGCATTAATATCAGTGCTTGAATGTGTGGAGTATAGTATACTTCAACAGCTGAGGTGTAAATTCAGTGAAAAGTTTGATTTACTTAACTGCACATCTGTCACTGAAGTAAGCTTATCAGTCCTTGGACTTTTAGATCTTAGAACTACAAGGTGAAGAAAGGAAGGAAGGATTCACATTAACTTCTTTAACTACTACCACAACAGTTTCTGCTACCTGCGCTTTGTTCTGTGGTGACATCACCGCTGTAGAATACCATTCTAGTATTTCTGCAGCTTTTTCGATAAGTATGCCTGGGAAGAGCTATGTTGTAATGGGGATGGGGGGGTTAAAGCTGGGTGTCCAGCCTAAGCATAGTCTTAACAGTGGATTATTAATATCCATTGCAGATTGATAAACCATTTTCAGGATCATGAAAATATTCAGGACATTCTGCATAAATATTTGAAGTCTTTCTAAATACTCTTTTGGAAGAAAGAAAAACAACAAGCAGTGTAATATTTTTAATTGTTTCTACTAATAAGTTACAAAAATCCAGCTCAAAAGTTTAAACTCCATGAACACTTTTGCTATAACCAATATTTTGTAAAGACCACAGCACTTCTGTTTGTAGGGCGACTGCGTTGGTGCAGCGGTTAGCATTGCCACCTCACAGCAAGAGGTTCTCTGTTTCGATCCTCAGCTGGGGTGCCTTCTGTGCAGAGTCTGCATGTCCTCCCTTTGGTCGCATGGGTTTCCTCCAGGTGCTCCGGCTTCCTGCCACATCCCAAAGACATGCTGTAGATGAATTGGACACTCCAAGCAACTCAAGACCATAAAACTCCACTGCCAATAATGAGCGGACAGGTGATCTGCTGGGCGACTCCTAACTGGGAAAAGCCAAACGAAGAAGACAGCACTTCTGTTTGTAACTCATTGAGTGGCCCATTAAAAAAGCATCTCACTAGTATGTTTTTGTGTTGGTGTATTTGTCAGCCATAACTGAGCATTTCCCTTTCTTTGGTTGAGTAGTACTCCTTTAATAGCTCTGATTCACAAGGCATGATTATCTTTGTTGGTTTGCTGGACCAACAGTGGAACCTGCTTTTCTAACCCTTGGCTTTACACTGTACTGCTAAAGAATTTTAAAGGTAACAGGAAACCGATCACAGACTCATTGAGTAAATGAAAGTTCATCAGGTCCAAACTACTGGATGCCTCTCCTGCCAAATGCTGTAACTGATTGCAAGTCCCAGTCACTCAGCAGCACGGTTTTACTGTTAGCTTGCCAACCTGGAGATTGTGTAAGCATTAAGGCGGGGAAGTCATTATTATTATGTAAACTGTTTCCTTCTCTTCTTTTTTGTGTGGTCTCAGTGCTCAGAGTCGATACATCAACAGTAAGGAGTACGGGGGGGGGGTGTGTGCAGCCCTCATGACGGTTTCAGGGAGATTTGCCCCTGCAAGGTCTTTTTTATTTTTTGGCGTTCAGCATTTCTATGGTCACTTGATGAGTGCGTATGTGCTCGTTTCAGGGTTTTTTTTCGATAAGGGCTTTCATTGTGTGCTATCTTTTTATCATTGGGTTGCATTTTTATGTCTGTTGACTACAAGTCCTGTAATTAGAGCTCCTAGACCCATTCAAAAACAGCCACTCCATATTTCTCTATTTTCTAGTAACAGTAATAATGCCTCTTGTAATGGAATAAATGTGTACAGAAGGATAGATTGGTGCTTCCATTATGTATTACTTCAGAATACTCTACACAAAAATGTGAATCCTTCAACTTTATTACATGTAATAGACAGACAGAGGTTTCCAGTTTGACAGATTTGCATATTTTTTGGCAAGGTCAACTATTCTCTCTTAGAATGTGCCAGTTCTAAGTGTAACAGCTTATACGTTTCAGCACAAAGCCCCTTACCATTAAGTGTGCACAATCCCTACACAAACGTACTTGGTGAGATAAGGAATTGGTGAAATTCTCCAATCGGTGAAATCATTTTTTGAAGGGGGTACTTACCTCACACCCCCTTACTTAAGTATTCTCACTATGAGGCTGCTCTAATTCAGAAAAAACAACAGTCATTAATACATGTTAATAATTGTTTTTTTCTCCACAACTTGATGACTTTGGCGAAAACTGCATTACATACTCTTGAGCCTTTACACATCATTACAGTAAGTAGAATGAGTAGCTGTAAATGAACTGACATCTCAACCAAAGACAACTCAATACAGGAAAAACACCTATGACCTTTTAACACATCTCATAACATGACCCTAACCTGTGACTTATTAAAACTTTTCATAACATGATCCTTGCCATATCATTCATCAGGGTATTCTGGGAGCTGCATCTTGTACAGTTCTTGGACAGTATTAGATTGCTGCCCTTTAAATTTATCAAATCTGGATGACAACATGATGAATGAAATTATATTTAAGCTTCTCTTCATAGTTTTCAGAGCATGTTCAGTTGGAAACAGAAACCAAAAACTGAATGACAGACAAGCTAAAGTAAAGTCTTTGGTAACTATGTCTGTAATGTCCTCCAAAGGCAGTGTACAGACTCTCAACTGCAATACTACTCATGCTCCAGTGAAAAGTTTAATAGATTAAGCACTTTCACCCACTACCCATGGGCTTCATCGGAATCTAAATAAAATCTAAATTACCTTTCATTTATACTTAAAATCAGCCAATGACAATGTCTTAAAACATGTACAACAAACATTAATTCATACAAAAAAGTGTACTTAAAAACAATGATACTACAGAACAAACTGGCACCCCACCTAAGTATCATGTTCAATCATAGCCTCACCTCAGGCTTTGTGCCCACTGAATGGTGTACAGCAATGGTTATCCCACTCCACAAAGGGGGAGCCACCACGGACCCCAGGAACTACCGCCCCATTAGCCTGATGAGCCTGGTCTGCAAGGCTATGGAGCATATCATCATGGAACCTATAAGCAATGACATTGGTAATCTCCAAACTCTGGACCCTACCCAGTTTGGGTTTGTAAAAGACAGATCATGTCTCCTAAACCTGATAGACTTCTTTGAAGAGGTCACCAAAGCTGTAGATGAGGGTAAGGTGGTTCACACAGCCTATCTAGATCTTGCCAAGGCTTTTGACACCATCCCTCACTCTGGAATTATAGACAAACTCACTAAACTAGGTATAAATCCCTATGTCACAAGATGGGTTGCCAACTGGCTCACTGACAAACCCACACTGTGAAAGTAGCAGACTCTAAATCCAACTTCAGACCAGTGACAAGTGGAATACCACAGGGTTCAGTCCTAGGTCCTCTCCTGTTTGGTATCTACTTCTCTGAAGTACAGGCTAAATTAGAAGGTCTTTGGCTAACAAAGTTCGCAGATGATTGCAAATTAGGAGCCATAATCAAAACTCCTAACGATGTGGACATCCTACAAAAGGGCCTCACTGAGACAGATGCCTGGTGTCAAAACCATGGCCTCAAGCTCAATGCCAAAAAGTGCATTGTCATCCCTTTTGGTAAAAACTCTGTACCCATGAACTACCACATAGGCGGTAGTCTACTTAACACCGAAAGTGTGATAAGAGACCTTGGGACACAGGTGGACAGTAGTCTCTCCTTTAATAATCACATCGCCACAGTAGTCAGGAAATCCTTCTACGTGGCACACTTCATCACAAAAGGTTTCTCATCCAGGAAAAAAGAGGTCATTGTTCCCCTCTACTCATCACCTATTAGACCCATTATAGAGTACAATGCCCCTTTTGGTATGTACCTCACAAGACATCTACAACAACTGGAAAGGCCACAGAAATACCTCACAAAGAGGATTACCAGCCTCAAACAGATGCCTTACGCAGACCGTCTCAAAAATCTCCAGCTTTACTATGTCACATATCGCCTACTCAGAGGCGATCTCTGCCTAACATACAAAGCTATGTCAAACCTAGAGCTGTTGGACATGCTCCACGTAAAGAAATCCCAATCCCTCTGAGCTACACGCTCTAGGGACCTAAACCTTGTCACCACAATAAACAGAACATGCTGGAGGGATAGATTCCTGTCCCAGAGACTTCCCATACTCTGGAACAAACTACCTATCTATATCAAACAAAGCTCCTCATTAGCACTCTTCAAGAAAAATCTTGATGATTGGATGGGAGATAGGAAATTCACCCCGGGGATCACTTCTGTGGCTCTGCTTGACAGGGGCACAGGAAAATAATTTTTTTGGTTGGCAAAAGCCAGGGTACCGTTTGGCTAGGCTTATATAGGCCCTAGGGCCAATAGCCTAGTACCTACCTATGAACCTATGATAAAAGAATAAATACGTTAAACTCAACACAGCGTACTGCATATAATGAATACTAACAATAATATATATAAAATTAAGTAAAAGCTCTAACTTGTAATATGGGTTTAATAGAAATCGCATCACTGATGCCTGGAAAGTTAGTGGCATTCAATAACAGCTGCCACCTAGCATCTTCTTCCTCTAATAGTATTTTATAATTACCTCCCCTAGCATTTAACTTCAAGACTTCAAAAATAGCAAACTTAAAGGTCTTACATCAGAAATTACTTGCCAGATGCCTATATAAGGCATTATTCAGGTTACATTTCTTTATTTGATATAAGTGCTCGTAAATTCTGTGTTTTTTAGTGATCTTTTTTCCCACATAAAATGTGGGGAAAAGTATACATTTGGCTAAGTACACCACATTTTTTGTGTTACAGTTGCCACTTTTCAGATAAGTAGTAGTTTTGCTAACTTTTTCCAAAGTAATAGTCTCTTGTTCATATATAACTGAACATTGATTGCAGCTACCACATCTCCTAGTGCCCTTATGTACACCATTACAATATGAGAAGTTATTTGCTATATTAGCTTCATACATATTTTTCAAATTCTTTCCTGTTTTATATACAAATATTGGTATATTACCTACTATATCATATACTTCCCTATCACATTTCAAAATATTCCAATTTTTAATAATAATATTCTTAATATTTTGTACTTCTGAGTTATATTCCTGTATGCATGCTCTCTTGCAAGAATCTTTGGTTTGAACTTGTGCTACGGGTAGACCAGTTCCCAAAATGGGTGGATATTTAGTCCATTATTGTGTTTTCACATAGTTCACTGTATCTGTTACCAAATCCCTAGGATATCCTCTATCCAGAAACATTTCAGCTATAAAATCCAATTTTTTAACCATATCATCATGTTTGGATGTCATACGTGCAGCTCTAATGCAATAGCCTTTTATAATTTTATAATGCTTTTCTTTTAAGTGGCCAGATGACAGCTTGTATACATTAAGTAGTTATTTGAAAATGTGGGTTTTCGATAAAGTATAGAACTAAAGCCATCAGCTTCACAGGATATAAAGGTGTCTAAATAAGAAAGACCATGGAAATTATAGGTATATGTAAATTTTAAGTAATCACTGGTGGTATTCAGGTGTTCCTTAAATTTACAAATAGATCCGTGACCAGAGTTAATTAGTGGCTCAGTCATCTGAGGCAAAGGAAGGGGAAGGATGGCATGCCTAGCTGGGGGGGGGGGGTACACACTCCTTGCACTGGATCCCTGGTGGAAGCTGGGGTTCATGTAAGGAGGCATGTCCTAAGTTAATAATAGAAGGGGGGCATAGCTCAGTTGCATCTAAGGTGAGAAGTTACACTTCACATCCCCATTTCACATCCACATATGATGTATATAGGCTTGTGAAGTAGTAAACAAGGAAATTAGGGTAGAAGGAGAAAAACAACCCTGGTAGCAATATGTCACAGCACTGGAATGCCTTGGTCTCCTCTTCGGAGTAAGTCCAGAGACATGTAGAAGTGCTGTGTAGACCCACTGGATGAGGAGAAGCACTGTTGGCATTCGATGGTCAGCTGCAGGGAGAAAAAAAATACCTAAGAAAAAAAAAACTCAGTGTGTGACAACATGCAGAGTGTATTGCTGGCAAGTTCAGCAGAGCTGTAGTGCCAAATAATCATTACTGAGATTAGGGATATCTAGACCTAGATGGTCTTTAAGGGACTGCAGAGTCCTTGTTACCATAGATTGGATAGAACAAATATCTGCCACACTTTCTAATATGATTGTTATAGGAAGAAGACAATATCTAAAGAGATAAAAAATACTTTAGGAAAAAATATATTATTTAAGAAAAATATTTTATTTTATTTTTGCTCAAAGAAGAACTGATAAAAATATGTTGTTTATGAAAAATTTAAATTTTGCTTGAAGAAACACTAACCTCTCAGCTACAAGGACTTTCCCAATAATATTCTTGGGTGGCAAAAGCCAGGGTACCTTTTGGCTAGGCTTGTATAGGCCCTAGGGCCAATAGCCTAGTACCTACCTATGAACCTATGAACCTATGAACTGCCTGTGCTAGTGACACATAATTCATAACTGTCCCTGATTTTGCCTGATATTTTTGCCCTGTTCCATGTAAAATGTTTTATCTTCTGCTAAATCATGGCGGATTACAGACAGTTAATAATGTCAGTCGTTAGTTTCATACTTTTTGTTGTTCAGAAAGTGCGTGTTGATTCAAGACTTGTTCTGTAAGCATTTTATTTATTTATTTGTTTGTTTGTTTATTTATTTATTTGTTTGCAGTTTGTTAACAGGGAAAGTCCATTGGGCCAAGACGAGCCCTTTTACAATGGAGGCCTGGGGAGAAAAGCTCCAAAGTACATACATACAGAAATATCAGCAATACGTACAAAGAGTTGATACAATATATTACAAAAACAAATTCAGCAGTAGTTAATACATAATGTAATACAAATTAACAGAAGCAATAGATTTAGATGCAGTAGTAGCAATGAGATATTTGGTATAACTACATAAAGTAGTGAATTAGAGTAATGTAAAAGGTGTCCCTAATTTTGGGCCTTTGTCCACCCATTATTTTTGTCTTTCTCCAAAATTATTGAGCAAAGAAGTTGAGAAGTATGTCCTGACAACATTTCTGAGAAGAATAAGTACTTGGTGACATGACTCCCAGGACCTTTAGCACCCACCTTCTGATAAAGGACATGCAGTTACATCTGTGCAGCTAATGTACATGGTTACACACATTCATTCCTGTTGCACATGTGCTGATTTCAGTCTGAACTCATTAGCACATGTTAATGACCTTGCCTGGTTCAAAGTCTTTGATAAAGGTTTGCCAGATGGTGTAAAAGCCCATCCTATAAAAAACATGAGTGTTACCTTCAATCAGATGTTTTTACTGAACTTTGCTTTTGATCTAACTTTTGTTACATTCCCACTTCTTGCCTAAACTCAGATCACAGTGTCCAGATCACGTCTAAAGACCCTTATTCAACTATCCACTTGTTCAGTCCTCCTACAATATAATGGGATATTGTAAGCCTGGAATAGTCTATGAGAGATTTAGGTGGTATGTGCTGCACATATAGCTGCGATAGAGTTGTAATATGACTTACAGAAGCTGGACAGTGATTTTTAAGACTTTAGAATATGCAAGTCAGTCTTGTACAAAGATCCGTTGTGGTTCTTTGAGACCTAGTAGCTCCTGGAGAGGGATCTGACAAAGAAACAGTACATGGCATACCCTAAAGAAAAATCTGGTGTGGTTCTGTGAAAAATGTCTTGAATCTTTTAGAGAATTATAGGATATATGCCAAGTTTCAATAATTTTTTTGTGATACTTAAGAGTACATACTCAGATTACACAAAGATATGTAAGCTGATATAATTCTAGGAGATCATACTATCGATTTGGGGGTATTGGTTGTATGGTTGTTCTTTTAAATAAGAGAGAGCCAAAATAAACTGGCCAGGACTGATCTGATCAAATTTTCCTGTTGTACAGATTGCTTAGTTACACCTATAGCATACTTTAAATTATTAAAATATGTAGAAAGCATAAACATTCCTGTTGTACAGTTTGTGTTATTATAGGTTCATAGGTTCATACTAGGCTATCTGCCCTGGGGCATTTATAAGCCTAGCCCAATTGTATTTGGCTTATGCCACGCCTTGATTTGAGTATACTGTGCCCATTTTAAAGTTTAGTTTACTGTGCCTCTGTCTAATAGTGACACGGAAGTAATCCCCGGGACAAACCTACGATCCCCCATCCACTCATCAAGATTCTTCTTGAAGAGAGTCCATGAGGTGCTCTGCCTAACATGAATTGGAATTCTATTCCAGAGCGAAGGGAGCCTCTGGGTTATGAATCTGTCCCTCCAGCATGTTCTATTTATTTCTGTGCTAAGGTTCAAGTCCCTCGAGTGCGTGGCTCTAAGGGATTTAGATTTACTGAGGTGGAGCATGTCCATTAATTCTGGGTTGGACATAGCTTTATATGTCAGGCATAGATCGCCTCGAAGTAGGCGGTATGCAACTGAGTAGAGCTGGAGTTTTTTTAACCGAGCAGTATATGGCATCTGTTTGAGTCCCTTGATCCTCCTGGTGAGGTACTTTTGGGATCTTTCTAATTGCTGCAGGTGTCGGGTAAGGTACATCCCAAAGGGGGCATTGTATTCTATGATGGGCCTGATGAGGGATGAATAAAGGGGCACGATTACCTCTCTTGCTCTAGATGTGAATCCTTTCATGATGAGGTGGGCTATGTAGAAGGTCTTTCTAACCACTTTGGCAATGTGGTTGTCAAAGGAGAGACTGCTATCAACTTGGGTCTCCAGATCCCTAATTACTTTCTCTGTACTTAATGGGTTACCACCTATGTGGTAATTTGTGGGCACATTGTTTTTGCCAAAGGGTATGACTATACACTTTTTGGCATTTAGCTTTAGACCATGGCTCTGGCACCAGTTTTCCGTCTCTGCGAGACATTTTGAAGGATGTTTGTGTCTGCTGGAGAGTCGTTTATGGCGCCCAGTTTGCAGTCATCTGCGAACTTGGTGAGCCATAGTCCTCCCACGTTTGCCTGTACCTCAGAAAAGTAAATACCGAACAAGAGAGGTCCCAGGACAGAACCTTATGGGACACCACTTGTGACCGGTTTCGAGTCTGACATGGCCCCAGCAACTCTGACTCTGTGGGTTCTGTCTTTGAGCCAGTTTGCGACCCATCTTGTGACATAGGGGTTTATATTTAGGCTGGATAGCTTATCTATGATGCCAGAGTGGGGTATTGTGTCAAATGCCTTTGCGAGGTCCAGATAGGCTGTGTGGACTACCTTCCCTTCATCTATGGCCTTGGTGACTGTTTCGAAGAAGTCGACCAGGTTCAAAAGGCAGGATCTGCCCTTGACGAAGCCAAATTGGGTAGGATCTAGTGTCTGCAGGTCCCCAATGTCTTTGCTTATGAGTTCCATGATGATCCTCTTCATAGCCTTGCAGACTAGGCTAGTCAGGCTTATGGGGCGATAGTTTCCAGGGTCCACAGAGGCGCCACCTTTGTGGATTGGGACCACTGTTGCTGTACGCCATTCTTTGGGCACATATCCTGTAGTGAGGCTGAGATTGTACAGCAGTTTTACTTGAGGGATTAGTTCTTCTTGGATTTCATGTAGGACGCAACCCGGGACGCCATCTGGTCCCATGGAAGCAGTGTTTTTTGCTTTGGAGAGGGCGGCCTTCACCTGAGCATCAGAGATGTTTGGGAGGCTGCACTCTGCCGGGATAGATACTTGCTCTTTTGGGGGGGAGGGGGTGGAGAAGTTTGCACTGAACCTGTCTGCCAGGATATTGGCGATGTCTGTGAGTTCAGTGTATTTTTTGTCATTTAGAATCAACTCAGAACAAGTCTGGGAGGTGCATCCCAGGTTCCTAACATAACTGAAAAAAGCCTTATGATTGTCTTTAGTGTCCTGTGCAATTTTCCTCTCGAAGCTGGCCTTTGAGGATTTTATGAGGGATCGTAATTTTTTGCTAGTACTGATCAGAGATGCCTTCCCTTTTAGGGATTTTGCTCTATCATGTAGTAGCTTCCTCCTTCTGTTGTACAGTTTATTTATGGCTGGGGTCCACCAGACTGGACGCCTGCCTTTGGATGATTGGGTCTTGATTTTGTTTGGGATAGCATGATCCATGCATTCCTGGAGATGTCTGTAGAATGCATTTATATAGGATTCTTTAGTTTGGGCCGTAGTTTCCACTGGCTCTGGGGCCTTGAAGGATTCCACTTTGGTTTTGAGAAGTGTGAAGTTCGCTTTTGAGAAGTTTTTCACTGTGGTTTTCTGGGCTGGGGGTGGGGTCGGGATGTGGATATCCAGTGAAATTAATTTATGGTCTGATCTTACCAATGAGGGATATACTTCTGGTATGGAGCATAGAGTCCCCATGTTGGTAATGATCAGGTCTAGTATGTTTTCCCCTCTTGTGGGAGTGGTGACTAGTTGTTCCATAGCATTTGAGTTTATAAATTCCAGGAACCTTTGGGCTAAGGTGCTGGGGCTTGAGTAATGCTCTCAGTCTATGTTTTGGTAGTTGAAGTTGCCCAATATAATGGTGTTTGGAGAGATCTTCATGTTCTCCACTGTTTTCAGGAAAGCCGAGTGGGATTCCTGACTTTGAGAGGGTGGTCTGTAGGATGCTATAAACTGAAAAGCAGTCTTGCCCACTGCCAGTTGCACATGGATGGTCTCTGATACTTCGTGCAATGCCACTAACCTGGAGGTGTGGATATCCTTGATAAATATGGAAACTCCCCCTCCTTTTGTGGTTCGGTCCGAGTTTTGTGGCCGAAAAGCATGATATGAGGTATAACCTGGTAGTGCTGGGGTGCACTCTAAAGCCTTGAACCAGGTTTTTGTCACTGCACAGATATCGATGTTCTCCATACTGAGGAGAGCTTCGAGTGCATGCATCTTGAGGTTAAGACTTCTGGCGTTTAGCAGCATTACCCTTAGTTTCTTGTTCCTTGTGCTGTCTATGGTGGTGGGTTTGACTTTTGAGCCTTGCCTAAAAAAGGCACTATGGGGGTGGCAAGTGCCTTTGCCAATATCCGAAAGCCCAGGGGTGACAGGTGCAAGCCGTCCCTAGCGAAGCAACGTGGCTTGTCGAGCATGTCATCCCAGGCTGACAGACACTGGATCCCCTTTGAATGACACCAAAATTTTAGCCAATTGTTAAAATCGATCATTTTGTCTTTAAACTGTGGCATCATTCTAGGTGAGGGTAAGATGCTGCTCAAGGTCAGGGTCATACCGGCCTGGGCTACATGATCAGAGAGCTCCTCTATGTCTCTTTTCATGTAGTCCAGGGAGATACGTCTCAGGTCATTCACGCCAGCATGTACAATGACTGAGTCATATTTGTATTTGCTTTGGAGTGACCTGAGTGCTTGCGTTATGTGGTGGATCCTAGCACCCGACAGGCAACTCACTGTGACCTTCTCCTTATTCAGCCTGGTGAGCGGGATGTCAGTGTGTCTGACAATAGAGTCACCTATTACAAGAGTATCAGGTGTGTTATTCAGCCTTAAGGGCTGTGACTGCTTGGCACACTGACTTTGTGTGCTATGTGTTGTACGTGTTTTGTTTTGGGGTAGCGTTTGATTGAATGTCTGCTTTAGAGGTCTCTGTTGCTTAGGTAGATTTTTATTTAGAGCCTCCGAGTATGTTTTTGTGTTTTTATGTGTTTGGTTTGCTGTTGTGGCGGGACTATGTGATACTGGAATTGTGTTGTGTGAGGTTACCTTCTCCTCCTGACTGGTTACACCACTTTTGAGATGAGGGAGCTCAGCCTCCAGTTTGGCAATATGGTTGCATCTCTCACATATATTCGAACCTGTTTGGAGGAGGAGAGGGTTGTCCGTGTACATGAGACAGTTGTAACATTGCCTCAAAATTCCCAGATTCACCAGCTGGACTGGAGAGGAAACCATTGTCTGACCTTTGGACATGCTAGAGTAATATAGGGAACTGAATTAAAATGGACCAATAGGGGACAAGGTAATTGTAGAGAGTATAAGAGTAAGTAGTGCTTATGGTTTATTAGTGCTAACTTGTAAAATTACTTATTTGGACCAGTGAGGGGCCTTAGAATGAGAATATGGTGTTTACTTTGAGAGATAGAGCAGTTCTAAGAGAAAAAGTGAAGAGCAGACTTCGTGGAGCCAGGAATAGTTTAAACCCAGTTAGGCGGCGCTGCCCGATATTGTGCTATGCGCAAAAACACGCAAAATCGCGCAAAAGAGGGTTTTAAGAGAGGGAGATCAAGGAGTTAGGAACTGACCCAAAATGGCCAATAAAACTACAGTTTCAAGGCAGTAACCACTCCCACAGGGGCAGGCAGGCTGCTCAATGTTTATCACTGCCACTGATGAACACAGAGACTTCCCTTTAGCCCAAGCAAACAATGGCCTCCAAGAAACTTACAAACAGTTCAGAACAGCAAATATGTAACTGAACTTTTTTAAATCTCAGAAAAGTGGGAAAAAAGCAAGATTGTTTTGTTTTTTTTTTGTTTTTTTTAAGGAAAGCAGAGGTTCACAAGTATTAACAAGTTAGAACAGTGCAGTAAGTGACCCCACACTTGAGTGCTAGGCCAGAGACAGATAAAATGCAAGTTTTAAGAAAAAAAATGATTTTAAAAATAAGTGCAGGCAGGAAATTTAGTAATCAGCTCTAGGCTGTGTTCTAAATACAGTTACCAACACAGAAATCAAGTTTAACAAGCCAGAAAATGCTCAAAAGTAGGCGGCAATGCAGAAAAATAAAATAATCTGAAGCAAAATACTTAAAATCTCAAAAGTGGCTCCTTTCTTCTCTCAGCATTTTCTCCTCTTGGTGGGTGCTTCACCAACAGCCAACAAGTCTGAAAAGACGCCAAAACCACGAAGCAATCGGTTTTAAGAGAGGGAGATCAAGGAGTTAGGAATTGACCCAAAATGGCCAATAAAACTACAGTTTCAAGGCAGTAACCACTCCCACAGGGGCAGGCAGGCTGCTCAATGTTTATCACTGCCACTGATGAATACAGAGACTTCCCTTTAGCCCAAGAAAACAATGGCCTCCAAGAAACTTACAAACAATTCAGAACAGCAAATTTGTAACTGAACTTTTTTAAATCTCAGAAAAGTGGGAAAAAAGCAAGATTTTTTTGTTTGTTTTTTTTTAAGGAAAGCAGAGGTTCACAAGTATCAACAAGTTAGAACAGTGCAGTAAATGACCCCACACTTGAGTACTAGGCCAGAGACAGATAAAATGCAAGTTTTAAGAAAAAAAAACAATTTTAAAAATAAGTGCAGGCATGAAATTCAGTAATCAGTTCTAGGTTGTGTTCTAAATACAGTTACCAACACAGAAATCAAGTTTAGCAAACCAGAAAATGCTTATGACAGCTAATTTTGCCTTATTGTTGCAGGTAAATGTTTTCACTTAAGTTTAGTTATGTTGTACAGTTTTTTCATTACAGCTAAAGTTTATCTTGCATTATTGTCGCAGATATTTTCAGCTATATTTCTAAAAAGCATACCTTTCAACTGTCCCTGTTTTTGCAGAATGTCTTATATTTTTACACTGTCCTTCAAACAATTGTTGATTTTCAGTAAATTACTGCAGACTATTTTATTTTTTATTTATTTTATTTTATTTTACATTTGTTGACCGGGCTAGTCCAGCTGGATCAATGTCCATTTTCAGTGGAGGCCCGGGGAGAAAAGCTCCAATGATGAAAGCAAGATAATAAAAATAAACATAAACAATAAACAGTTATGACAAAAGCAATGAGCAAAAATACAGAGATTTTAGTACAGGTAATACAAATCTAAAAAGAAAACAAATAAAACCAACTAAAGTAATAAGTAAGGCATTAACTACTTTCAGTACAGAATATGGAAGAATGGAAGTATTACGTAGTTCAATATGTAATACATAATCGTAAAAGACGAAAATTTTTTTTTTTTTTTTTTTACATGTAAGAGAACAGTAGTAACTATAGAGGCATTAAGTCATTTGTAGTCAGAGAGAATATTATAGTGGTGAAGAAAGAATTATGATAGGAGAAAGATGAAAGCAGGTTAGTTAGGATTGGTACAAGAGCAGAGCCAGAATTTGTTCAGATGTAATAGAAGTTGTTTCTTAAAGAGTGGAAGAGTGGCTAGAGAGGAGATGTGTGAGGGAAGGTTATTCCATATTTTGCCAACTGAGTTGGAGAAAAGGCAGTTACCTGCAGAATTTGTAATTCTAGTAGTGTTAACTTGTAGCTTCTCAGAAGAACTTAGTTGTTTCAGGTTATTATAGGGAGTCAAGAGGTTGCTAAGAGCTGGTGTTTTTGATGGTTGATATAGAATTTTGTGTGCTATTAAGAGTTGTTGATAGATAAGCTTGTTAGGAAGTTCCAACCAGTGTAATTGTTTTAAGCTTAGACAGTGGTGAGTTCTAGACTGAGATGCTGTGGCAAATCGAGCAATATTATGGTAAGATGTAGTGAGTTTCCTGAGGTTACTTTTAGAGAGATTAGTGTAAATAGAGGAAGCATATAGAAGGGTAGAGCTAAGATGTGATTGGGCTAAGGTGGCCCGTACTTCAGGTGTAAGGAAGGGTTTGATTCTGTACAGCGATCCAATCTTTTTATTAACTGCTTTTATTGTGTTATTAATGTGATAATCATAGTTAAGATTATTATCAATAGTAACACCAAGCAGTTTTGTTGTAGAGTCGGGAGAAATGTGGGAATTATCACTTGCAATAATAATGAAGTTTAATTGAGTAGATTTGTGGGTAGGTGAAAATAGTAATAGTTTTGTTTTCTTGGGGTTAAGGAGAAGACATCTTTTTGAGAACCACTGTTCTACGATTGAGAAGGTTGTTTGCGTGAGAGACTGGAGTTCCATTTGAGAGGAAGCAGTACAAATTATGGTAGAATCATCTGCATATTGTATACAGGTAGTGTTTTGGATAGATGATTGGAGATCGTTAATAAAGATAGAAAATAAAAGTGGGCCTAGTATAGATCCTTGAGGTACTCCTAAAGAGATAGGAAGTAGAGCAGATAGTGAATTTTTCCAGAGTACTGCTTGCTGACGGTTTTCAAGATAGGATGAAAACCAGGTTAAGGAAGAGTAATCCAAGGCAAGAGATTTAAGTATGTGTAAAAGAAGTGTATGATTTACCATATCAAAGGCTTTTGATAGGTCTAGGAAAACAGAAGAGGTTAGTTTGTTGTTGTTACGGTTACAGTTGATAGTGTTGGTAAAAGAGAGTAATGCAGTGGTGGTACTATGTGAAGGTTTGAATCCATGTTGAGTGTTAGCTAGTAGGTTGTTATGGAGGAGATGGTTAAGTAGTTGTTTGTGTATACATTTTTCCATGATTTTAGCTAGAGGAGATTATAGTGCTATTGGGTGAAAGTTAGAGAGGTCAGTAGATTTACCTCCTTTGTGTAAGGGTATGATGTATGATATCTTCCAGATTGCAGGGAAAGTACTTTCTTTTATGAATCTGTTTATTAGGATAGAGACAAGGTAGGCAATAGCTTTAGCTGCTACTTGCAGGAATTCAGCAGGAAGCTTATCTGCTGAAGGGGTAGTGGGTTTAAGTTTTTGTATAAGAGATTGTATATAGGAGGTAGATATAGGTTGTAGTTGAAGGGGAGGAAGAGAGTTATTGAAGCTACTTAAGAGTAGTTGAGAAGTGTCAGGAGATAGGTGGTTAGCTAGACTTTGTATGGAAGTAGTGAAGAAAGTATTGAAGTTATTGGCTATTAAAGTGGGATCATCAGGGTCAGAATCCTGAGGGTTGGGTGTAACTATTTTGCCTGGGGTTAGTAGATTGTTAATACTGGACCAGAACTTTTTTGGTTATTTTCTGGTGGTTTGCTGAAGTTGAAAGTAATAGTTCTTTTTATCTGAAAGGATGGCTTTTTTGGTACAGTTTCTGAGCTCTCTAAAGGTTTGATGATCTGTTGGGTTTTTAGAGGAACGCCATTTATTCCAAGATTTATTTCTGAGGATGATTTTATGCTTAGTATTAGTGGTTAGCCAGGGTGCTGTTTTAGTTTTTGTTCTAATGGTGCGACTTGGGGCATGTTGATTTAGGATTGAAAGGAATGTTGAATTGAAGTGTTCAACTGCCTTGTTAAGTGTGAGATGTTTTAGAGGGGTCCAATTGTATTGTGAAAGTTCTGTTTGAAACTGTTCGGGATTAAATTGTTTTTTGGAGTGTAGTGTTCTGAAAGTGGTAGGTAAGGTTAGGTTAGTTTTAGCTCTAATGACGTAGGTGAGGGAGTAATCACTAAGGTCATCAGGAAGGATGCCAGTTTGGAAAGTTTGCAGGGGGGAGTTAGTAAGGATCCAGTCTAAGGTGGTTTCTTTTTTGCTTCTTTTATTGATTCTGGTGGGACTATTAATGAGTTGTTTGAAACCATAAAGGTTTATATGGGAAGTAGGGTTAATATTGTTACAGGATTTCCAATCTATGTTAAAGTCCCCAAGGAATAGTGTTTCTTGAGGGAGTTTATTAGAGAGTTGATCAAGAATATGTTCTAAGGTGGAGATGTTATTTCCAGGGGGGGAGATATGCACAAATGACATTTATTGCTTTAGTATCGTTGACTTGTAGTTTGGAGCAAATTACATCGGCATTGTTGTTTTGGGTAAGGGTAAGGTCTAGAGGAGTAAGCTTTAGTTTAGTTTTATATAGAATTGCTACTCTCCCTCCCTTTCTGGTGGTGCGATCAAGTCTAACAATGTTATAACCAGGTGGGGTAATTTCAATGTCTTTAATTGAAGGCTTTAGCCAAGTTTCTGATAAGCATAAAATATCAAAATTGTGCGTTTCAAGCAGGGCATGGAGTTGACTAATTTTGTTACAGATACTACGTATATTGAGATGGGCAATGGATAGTAGGTTAGAGGGTTTAGAGGATGAGAGAGAGAAAGGTTTTTTATGGTTTTGATGTGTGTTGGTTTTATTATCGTGTGGGCCTGGGTTGGGGTGAATGTCACCATCTTGTAGTAAATGGAGAAGTATAAAATATTTTTCTTGGCTAAGTTTATGGTAAGTGTCAAATGTTTTCTTTGTTTCAGATTTTAGTAGTTTGCAGTGTAGTAGCCTGTGGTATTTGGCAAGAAGGTAGATGGACTGTGAGGAAGTGTGTAAGAAGGATGGGGATAGAGATGTTGCAGGTGTGCAGGTGTGTTTTGAGGGAAGTGAGAGAGAAACAGTCAGGGAATATTCATAGGAGGTTAGGAAGTAAGTAGTAATAAGAGAGGAAAATAGTAAAATGGAGATAGGTATTTTCAGTTGTGAATGGAGGATAGATGCAGGCATGGTAATGTAGATGTAGGTTTGCAGAGAAGATAGATGTAGTATAATGGTGTATTGTAAGGTGAGAATACCCTGGGAAGGTAGGGCAAATGGTAGGGCTGTGATGTTTTAGGTGTGCTATTAAGAAAGGGGAGGGTGTGGTTATGTTAGGTAAGTGGGTGTATCTAAGTTCAGGAGGGTTGCACAGTTTAGGTAGTTTTGGATATGATTGGGGAGGAATATCAAGGGGGTGTGTCCAGATGCAAGATAAATGTAGGACCCCTGGGGGTGGGTGGGAATTGGGGGTAGGGAGGGGAGCGGAGTGAGCCCGCAGGGCAAACGGAGCGGGAAGAGCCAAAGAAAAGAGGTTGAGGAGAAAAGAATCAGTGAAGTGCTTATAGTAAAGGTAAGTAATCCAAGGGGATACAAGAATGTTTGGTGTATGAGGTCTGAGTGAGGTAAAGCTGGAAATATCAGAGAATGGAGATAGGAGGAGAACAGCACAAAAAGGCTAACAGATAATAAGATACAAAGAAATTGCTAGGTAGAAAAAGTTTGCAGAAGTAAACAATTCTAGGGGAAGGGAGCCACCTAGTGGACTCAGCAGGTATTGCTACCAGGACTACTTACTGGGCTTGTGGTTTATGGAATGGGGCAGGTAGCTGGAGATACTAATGGGTGTAAGTGGTCAATGGGATGGGAGAAGCTAGGGTTGGCTGCTGGCTGATCTTGCTTTGGGATTAACAATTACACTGAGTGAGAGAAGCTTACAATTGTTATTAAAACCTGCAACAGCTGTAGGACGTACTTTCCTTTATCTTTTCAGGAGGAGGCTATCCAAAATTGTATAGCTTTGATCCCTAAATAGGGTAGGAGGCAGGAGTCTTAGATAGGGTACACGATCCCAGACCTACTGGTGGTCAGTAAGTAATAGAGTTTCCTGTATCTTTTCAGGAGGAGGCTATCCAAAATTGTATATATTGACTAGTGTCAGTTAATGACAGACATTAAAGTTTCATACTTTTTTCCTGTCCAGAAAATACATGTTGATGCAAAATCTGTTGTATAATTAACTTTCTAAGTGATTCAGAGTAACATTTAAAAATTGTCCCTGATTTTGGGCCCTTGTCCCCAAATTACTTTTGACTTTGTCCCTGATTCTTGAACAAAGAAGTTGAGAGCTCTAATTACAGTTTGTTTAATAAACCCACTCTTTACTTTGCATTATTGCTGTAGATAAATGTTTTGGGCAGCTTTGAAAAAAATGTAGACAGTAAATGAATGCACTTATCAATATATAAATGTTCTTTTGTACAGCTTGTTTAGTTAAATTCTACAGCATACTTTTCATTATAACAGCAGATAAATGTTACCCACCTGGTTTTGGTAAAATTTATTGAATACAGTCAGTTAAGTGCACTTTTAAAACTTGTATTACTAACTGTTGATTGCTGCAATATAAATAATTTCTCTTTTAAATGGCTTCTAGTTCTCCTTCAGAAACTGAAGTTAACGGAACACCCACTATACTTACGACTTCTGGCAGGCCCTGACACGGAAGTTCTTAGCTTTACTCTTAAAGAAAATGAAACTGGAGACGTTGAGGTATGCTTGAACAGTGCATCTGAACATAACATTTCACATTGTTTTTAATTTTTTGCACCAGTGTGTACCTGAGATAAAGTGAAACTGTATTCCATGAAATGATTACAAAGTCTGTTGTCCTCCTGAGCATGGTGGTCTGGACCAGAACAAAGCAATACTGCCCATTGTCAAGAGAAGTCACAAATCCCATCTGGAGTGATAAAAGAATGTTTTGACATTTTGTTGAAATGGAGTGGCAGCTCCTCTTAATAACAAATTGTAAGGCATTTATTTTCATAGTGTCACAGTAAACAGAATAGAGTAATTTTACATACTTCCACAGACTGGACTTAAACTATGAACTATAGTAATTATGGAAAATAGTGTTTCACTCTGCCTCCTTGAAGAAGAGTGGACCTGAGTACAAAATAGAGAAGAGGTACATTATTGCTAAGAAAGGTTAGGCTGCTGAGTTAGAGCTTCACTGATTGAAGCATAAAATTCTTGCATTCAAATACAATTTTATTCATTATTGAGATGTCCTTGTCCTGTGTGTGCTGTCCTTTGGATGAGGTGCTAAACTGATACTGCATCTGTCTATGTTAATAGTAGGTGCTGTGAGATCCTTTACATCCACCTAAGCTATAGAAAAGAGTAGGCGGAAGTTCCCCAATGTCCTGGTCAAATTTTCCCTGGTAGTATAAATACCACCATGGGTCTCCCCTGGAAAAATGCTACTAGTCTTGTGGGACTAACTTAGTCAACAAAAGGTATTTAAATTAAAAGTTTTAAATTAAATCCATTTCTCTGCCTTCATTTCAAAAGGAAAGAAGAAAATAGAATGCATGCTGACAGTTTTGAGCAGTGCTTATAGTAAAGGGGGGGGGGCAAGTAATGGGACACCAGAATGGTTGTGGGATAGGGGGCTGATCCATTCCCCTGCCTAAGGCCCCATTTGACCATGATCCAGCTCTGGGTGCGATTTAGGTGGTATGTCTTTATAGGTACTTTCATAGCTACAACCATATAAAATAAACTCTTTAAGGAAATGTTTGTTCGGCTTTCTCACCTCCATCTCTTCCTTTCTCTAGCCAAATCCATGTTCTCTGGCTAATTCTGTTTTCATCATTTTGTCATTCACTTATTTTCTCTCTTCCTGTCTTTATGGCTGTATTGTAATTATCTGTACAGTTACAATCAGTTTTTCCAATTTTCCAATTAGAAACACTTTCACAATCTTTTTAGGTATGTGACTGCTGTTAACTGCACATTGTGATGTGATTTAAAATGAGACCTTTTTAGTCCAGTGTCTGTGATGGATGTAATCTTGTATAATATAATGTGAACATGTTTTTTCACTGTATCAAACTAGCAGGCTCATATTCTATTGGAGGAATATTCAGTAAACAATCTATTTAACATTTGTTTACCAGGAAAGTCCAACTTGGACAGAGCCCATTTTCAGCAGATGCTCAGGGTAAAACAATCCACATACATATTTGGAATATGGGAGGAAATCAGACCACTCAGAGGGAACCCATACAAATGCAGAGAGGACATGCAGACACTGCACAGAAGCCACCCCAGCCAAGAATCATACTGGAGAACCTGTTGCTGTGAGGCAACAATGGTAACCACTGCACCACTGCATTGCCACCTATAATTTAAAATCATATACCTTATACAATGTTATATTAAAAGGTTTGCTGTACATTGTCATTTTTAGACACTAAAATATTTATTTTGCTTTTTCCTTCTGTAGTGGGATGCTTTTTCACTCCCAGAGCTCCAAAACTTTCTGATGATTCTGGATCGTGAAGAAAGGGAGAGGATTCATCAAGTGGAACTTAAATATGCAAAAATTAGGGACAAGCTGCAAGAAGCCTTGAAGGAGGCAGGAGAAAACCCAGGATAGAAATAATATGCATACATACATGTGAACTAAATGGACAAACAAGTCTTTTTACAGTTCCCTCAGTACAGTTCGGAGCAGGTCTCTCCACAAAGCAGAGGGAAAACTTGATAAGAGACAAATGTTATGTTTCTTAGGTCATTCTGAATGAGATAGGAACTGAAATGGACAAGAAAAGAAGTGTATGTTTAGGAGCGTGGCCTCCAGACAGACCAAATACAGCTGCTAAAGCTTTGCTCTTTTATGATTTTTACTAGCTGTTTAACTGGAATACTGTGCATGGAATCTTATCAAGAACTGAAAAGGTGGACTGTGAGGGACATCAGTTGTCTCCCTCTGGATGGACCTGGGACTTCATTATTTTCAGCTGCTTTGTCTTCACAGAGCGTGGTGCTTTCAGTATTTGTTGATCCTCATTTTTAGAGCCATTTTACATTAGCAAAAGCTGATGGGAATATGTTTTTTGTTAGGGAGAACTGTGAAATTTAAAGTGGACTGATGTTTTGTTTATTTAAATGGCCATTACCAACACTGGTGAACTGGAACATGTAAATGCAGAACTCTTTATCACTTAAGGTTGCAAAGAAAGTGGTGCTCTTTTAAGTGTGAGACAGGTCAGAGCACTGAACACACAATACTTGTGCTTTTCATCCAATTTAACATATGTCGCCATAATGAATGGTTTAAAAATAAGGCCTAGTTTTTTTTCTTTTACTTGTCATGAAAACTAGAAAAGCTCCAGAATGTAATCTGGGGGAAGTTTTTCTCTTACCTTTGTGGCAGCTATCTGATTGTGATAGTTCCTGCCATCTCTTTATTTTTGGGGATTGGGACCTGATTTGCATCCACTTTTTTGACTTCTGGCTGATTAGAGAGTAAAAAAATGGTAACCTAATTTTGTTATTCAGTACACAGTAAAACGAATAGTATATATTAACAACTTCATAAAATCTCACATAAAAAGGGAAATAAATTCACCTTATTGTTATTTTTCTGTTGTTATGGTGCATCCTGATCATAAATCTTACAGTCTGTCTTGTCCTTCATGGATGTACCCAACTCTTGAAAAATTATGCACCGTCATTGGTTGCTTCTTTAATGTCCTTGGGCAATTACAGTTAAGCAGCACATTGCACAAATCTTATTTTATTATATATTAGGTGCAAGAGGTTGTGTTCTAGAAAATGAACACGCAGAATATGTGGTCTGATGAAGTCAGGACAAAGGGTTCTGTCATGCCAAGAAGCTCCATGTTTGTGTCTGCTTAATAAGCACTGCGGCTGAATATGGTAGCACTTTAGGGGATGTGTTTTTCCTGAGTCTGTCTGTAAAACATATACTGCTAGTCCTGTCAAACATTTGCACAACATTTTGTAGTTGTGACATGATGGAGACCTGCAAGACTGTTTCTAGACTGAGGCAAGCAGAGCAGTAGCACTGGACATTAGTCAGAGGCAGCCACCTGTAAGTGACATCAAGTCCAGAGGAGTTTGATACACTAGCCAGAGACTGCCACCAGTAAGTGACATAAAGCCCAGAGCAGATTGAGAGGAGGGAGTACTTTTTTCAGGTTTTATCCTGGGAATCAAGCTGTCTAGAAATAGCCCCGAAGACCCAACTGCATAATGAACTTACAACAAAATAGCTGCGGCACCAAGTAAGTCCCCTTTAAACCTATCAAAGCAGTACTGAAAGAGTCCTGTAATGCAGGTCACCCATTCCATGACATGATGAAATAGTTTGTCACATTGGCAGCATTTTCCATCTTGCGGCAGGTTATATCTGTCAGTATGTTTTGCTGCCTCTGCAGGTGGCCTAGGTATCTTACCACTAGTTTACTGAACAAACTGTAAAAGCTTAGGCATATTATAGGTGATACGGAAGAACACAAAGTCCCAGATGTTGTAGAATGAAATATGAGTACTGTAAGTGTGAACACCCCCAAACACACACACACACACACACACACACACACACACACACACACACACACACACACACATACAGTCACACCACAGTTCTCTAGCAGCTGCAGAGGTATAGATCGGAGGCAAAGGCTGCAGCATTTTAAGAAGGACTGACCAACCAGAGGCAAGCAAATTGTTGAGGAGCAAGTACCATCTGTAATTAGTTATGTCAACAATTACACTCTATTTATTCCTGCTGTACATTTCTTGTACATGCATGGGATTGCCAATCCTGAAGGAACATAGGCTGTTTTCAGTTCAATTTCAAAAGCAAAAGGTGAGATTATAATCTGTTTAAAAGGTCACACAGGAAGTTGTCTGTTACATGAAAAGTTTCTAAGTTAAAATACACACACACATACACAACCAACATAATGATTAGTGTAAGTAATGTCAATAAAATTCAGATCCGAAAAGTAAAATTTTAAAGCTCATTTCTTTGAGTTACACAATGTAGCAGTTAAAATTTTGACAGCACTGGGTATAGTTTGCGTTTTACTCTAAAATTCTCTTGTAGTATGAATAAAAACGAGTGGTGATATTTCGGCAGTATTTAAAAAAACAGCTTCGAATCATTGGAACTGAGTAAAACTGCTATATATAAAATAACTCCATCCTTTAATGAGCAATGAAGATACTCACAGATGGGCAGAATAATACAAGTACACAAAAATCAAATTGCTAAGAATTCCTAAAAATAGTACTGGTATGCAAGGTGCACAGTGACAACCTGCAGTCTATTTCACTGATTTAAATCTATGTGTGAATGTGGCATCAGTTTACGTTTCCAGCTATGGTTATTATATTTTAACTGTTTTGGAAATATGATAAATATGGACGGACTAAGTGAATTCTTACTCCTTTTTTAATGTACTAGGCGTTTAGAAGGAATGTTTTTTTACATCCTTGGAAAAAACAGCAAAAGGTTATCCACACACTATAAGTGTTTCAGGTAAAGAAAGATGGTAACATAAACTAGAACACTGTAAACATTTCATTTGAAAAGTTGTTCTGGGAAGTCAACCGCATTGTTTACCCTGTAACACAGAAAGGAGGAAGTGCTGCGTGTGAAAACAGAACACGATATGCTGTACAAAATCAGCATATGGGTCTGTAATGAATCTTGTTTAAATTAGTCTGGCATGTTGATAGAGCAGATTATTACATGGTGTGCAGACTGCCAATTACAAAACTAATGTTTCAGGTGAGAAATGAGGAGAGATCATAACAAGCACTTAGATCTGATTTGTGTTCCCACCAAATGTATTCTTAGTTGTATATGCAAATGTAACCGTTGTTGAGTTTTTCTGTGTTATATGCAGATTACATCTGGGTGTCTTTATTACTGCCTAGTGCAAACTGTAGTACCAGGAACCACTCATATTTACAGTGACCTGGGTTCTGCTAGTGGCCAGATGTCAAAGAACTAATGGGAAGGCAGAGGAAAAAAGAACAGCTGATGGTCAAGTCATGTTTTTGAAGGTGGAAGGAGGTGGCATGCAATTTCCAGGGTGCTTTTGTGACCTCTGCATCAGATTGCATGTAGACAAATACATGGATGCCTCCTTCTTTAGTCTTTGTATGTCAAAGACATATTGGTGGGCCCAGGGCATGTTTAGAGCATAAAAAGGACTGTCCCTGCAGTGTGGTGACTGTGAGAATTTCCCGGGTCCTGCCTTTAACCTTTGAGGGAAGAAATTAGTTAGGATGGTAATCAGTGGTTCCCACAGAGTCCAAAGTTAACCAGAAGGGACAAAGTTAAGGTGCATTTCAGAGCCAACATATAAGAGCAGTCAGTTTATTTCAAATACATAATAAACTAACCAACAATCTGATTTATATGTACAAACCAAACCTTGCAGTCATTTTTCATTAGCCAGGGCACAAACTTGATGAAATCACTGAAGATGATAGAATTTTGTTTTTGTTTGTTTGGTTTTTTTTTTGTATCAAGCCTGTAGTCGCATCAAACTAATCTGTCACCATGAAGGGGAAATAACAGCTGTCACACTACTGTGGCTGGCAGCCCATATATTTTTTACTGAGATGCAACTTTTTCTGATGTAAGGAGGTGTGGTTCTTGAAGAGTAAGATTTTTATATTTAATGCATGCTTCCAAACACTGAGAATCCTCCAGTGATTTTGTTTTCCTTGTTTTAACCTTGCAGTAGCTAAAACAAAGGTTAGTGCTTTATTCTGTGAACATAAGTCATACAATGTTACTATAACTCTTTATGATTCTGCCTTAGGATTTTGGAGGTCTTACTTCAAGATGTTCTTGCAATGGGTGTCACTTAAAAGGACAAGTGCAGTGTGGTGGTATAGAATCTTACCACTCAATCACAAAGGAGTAAAATTCATAGAACTGGCTTCTGAAAATTAGCAGAAGCTCCAGAAGAGGAGCACTTTCCTATGTGTTCTTCATAACAGAAGGTTTTAAGATACTAGAGTCCACATGTAGATAGTGATAATGAAGGGGTTAGCCCAGTTAATTAAAAATAAATGCACCCTTAAACAGCTCTAATTTTATAAAAGAAAATCAGTAACTTTAGGAGGAAGACTGGTGGCCAAAATCATAGCAATTGATTGGCACTGGCTAGAACCACGTAGTTGAATCCATTAAATAGCTATTTAGTTATTTTAACTATGGCAACCTGCAGAACAAGTGTAAGGCAAGAATATATTTCCATTAAAAGGGTGCTCCATTCATTTTATGCTGTTCCATTTCTGAAGCATGTAGAATTAGAACTCATTTACTTATGATGATCGTTTGTGGATTCTGTAAGGATGAAATTGTATGGTGGTTGCATTCATTTCCATGGGGTAGAAGTATTTTTTTAATAGTTCCTGTTTGAGGTATCAAAAATGGCTCAGAAAAATAGAATTGCTCAAATCTGTTTTACAGAAGTGTTTTTGAGCAAATAGTTTTTGAAGAAAGTGAGTAACCCTTCAACCCCCTCCCCCCATTGATTGAAAAGCTGTCCACACATCCCCAACTAAATCCAATCTGTACTGTGACTGTTCTACTGTCTGGTAGGTTGCATTTCTTTATTTTTTCAGTGATGCTCAAATCGCTTATCGGTTATTTGGCATGCAGCAGACGTTACCATTTCACTCACTGGTGGTCTTTTTGATGCCACTGTGCAGTTTTTTTCTTCTTTTTTTCTGCATTTAATTTTAAGAATAAGTGTGAGAGAATGAAGCAAATAGCTTTATGAAACTCCAGTCATGGGTGTCTTCATTTGTGAAAGCTTTATTTAAAACACTGGCCAGTGTCTCATTTCTGTTATTTGATCCATTTGCCAGATGCAGGAGAAATATGTTATGTAAAATCAGTCTGCTTTCTGTCCAGCTGTTAAAAATGGAAATAAATTCTGAGGGGAAAGAAGAAAATAAGCCTTCCTAATGAGTGTTTTTTTTTTAATGAAACCGCCACTTAACTGGCTGTTACAGGAAGCAAAAAGAAAAAAAAAGACAGGAGCAGAAAAAGTTATAATATTGTGCTTGCAACAGATCTGGTCTTGGCATACTCTCCACATCTTGTAGATATCAAACCTACACCTCAAACCCAAACAGCCATACTGGTGGTTACCTGTTACCCCACGCCAGTTAACTTAGTTCTACCCTTCTGATGTCAGAATCAGGAACACTGGATTTCATGTGTTAAATGACATAACAGTCAAACTGGACTTAGGATGCCCCACACAAGCATCCAGGATATTGTACTCTACAGAAAACCAGGGTTCAAACTCCCTTCACTGTTCATTTTTGTATTTATCTGTTTGTTTTTTGAATACCAGTGTCAGTCTGGCATTTTCTATAAATTCAATTTCAGATTTATTTTTAATAATGAAATCAAACATGTCTAGTAGTAGTTTCTTTGCCCATACATGAACTGCAGTTGATGCTGGGCAATTTGCTTAAATAAAGACATTCCCATTATCTTAGCATTTAATATTTAATTTGTACTGTAACACAATGAATGAATGTCCCTAGTTTATCCACAGGAAGGTTTTTTTGCATTTGGACCCATGATTCCGGTAAAGACTCTTAGCATTTTAAGAGTTTATGAACATCTGAAAATCTTACTAATGTATTAACTTCTGTTTGTTTAATTTTTCTTCAAAATGGGAGGGCAAATATTGCAATTTAATAACTTCATGGCTGTCGCAGATGTCATCTTTCACATTCGTGTAATGTCCCCTTCAACCTGAAACTGAAGATTTGTTTTTATGAAAGTATCATCTTGTCTAAATTTTATTCTGAGCCCAATCTTTGGTTAAGCAGTCATATGAACAGGAAGCTCCTTTGGTAAACTTGCCTTGTTCCTCTGCACATTTCGGTTGTTATGGACGTCCATGTTGCTCTCCTGTACTGCAGGAATCAGACCCTATTCTACATTACATCTGACTTGTAGTGCTCATTTGTCACCTTAAGAAGTATTATTTCACTTGTTGTTCCTATCTCTGTTGTACCACCAACAGGAGACATTAGCTGACTCTGGCACTTTAGGTACTCTAAGTGATGTCTGCATATTCTAGATAGTTTGATTTAGTCAGATATTGGCTTTGCAAAACATGTTTGTCAGGCCTTCATATTGTATAGTTTATCAGGCCCCACCTCCTAATGCTGTGTAATCAATGGTCCTTCATTCTTTTCTTTTGATATTGGTGTGTTTGAAATTAGTACTTTTTGAATATAGGCAAAGCCAGATGTAGCCTTTGTTGGATATGGCACATGTCTTTAGAGGATCAGAGTTGCCATTAGCCTCTCAGATGCAGCCATCTTAGCCAAAAATAAAACCACATAAAAGAGGAAGGAGTTTAGTCTGCCCTGTATGTACAACAAAAGCATGAACAAGAAGGAGAGGAATAAGGTTAGATTCTCCTTAATGGAGTGAGGAGGCAATTCTAGGTTTACCGCAACTTACCAGTAATGACTTTCTCAGATACCAAAGCACGAAAATAAATTCACTAGGTCAGTTGGTGAAAAGCCAAAATTCCTGAAATGATAGTGAATTCAAATAAGGCTCCCTTTATTTTGTAGTGGAAAAGCAACATTCTCTCACCCCACACACTCACCCATTACTAATATACTCCAGTTTTGATGCTGCATAACGTTAGAGAAAAGGAAGTAGTCAGTTCCCTAGAAAGCCAAATACTTCCTGAAACTCCCAAAGTTGCACATCCTCTGAATGAAAATATAAAAACTCTGAGGCTGTAGATGAATAGTCTCTCACAATGGAAAGTGCATAGGAGACTACCCCCTTATCAAAGTTGTGTTATTTTATTTCCATTTCCATAATACTGAAGTATTCACTGTAGCTATTCTCACTGCTATTATATGAACAGACTTAGAGATGTTTTCATTTTAAAACACCTCGGTATTGCATGAAATCGTGCTGCAAGAACTGTGTGATACCAACTAACTGGCAACAACTATGAGTCATACTCAGACTTTTTCTTTATGAAATATGTTCGTTTGACATTACCAAAAGCACCAAGAATGGTATTCTTTTAACATTAATTATGGGATCTCATTACAGTAAAGTTGTGAATACATAAGACATTTTGATAACTTAGATTTAGTGATCTTTAATTCTGCATGAAGTTCTTCATTAAGCAGTCATAACCTGGCAATCACAGTTGGTAACCTAATCTTTTATCTAATGAAGTAGAGTATTGAGTGGACATTTTACTTAATACCCTAGCAATTGCCTGACTAGGGACACTGTTGTGATTCTTCTGTATCACTAATTTTGCCATCTAGGTAGTCATGCTGTTCAAATCTAGTCACATTATTCCAATCAACTAGCCCCAGGCTAGCATTCAAGCCTCCATCAGAGAATCCTGCTGAGGTAGGAAATCATCTCTGCCTCCTTCGAACATTTTATTTTTATTTATAGTCTGTTATTCAGAATGGAGCACTAGTCCAAATGGAGCATTTTCAGACCAGCCCAGTCATTATAAGATAAATAACCTCTGGTTGCTCAATCCCATTTGACTTGGCCCTGTCCTTAGATCCTGCATTTCCTATTTGAAGCTACATCACCTACACCTGCATTAAAATTTCCAGTCATAGCAAGTCTTATCTCCTCCATATCTTTTTTGAAAAGATTAAGTGGAGGAAAATAGCTCTTAAGTAGCTTTGATGTACATGAGCAAATATGTTTCTACCTTATACAGTTAAACTCTTTACAGAGATCCTGTTGAAGTATAAAAAGACGGTTGATTCAAACGGTTAATTCTAGTAACAATTTTTTTGGGGTTTTTTTTTGCCATTATAAGCTCATAACACCTTTGTTGATTTAGTGAAGAGCCTTACCAACAAAATAGTTTCACAAATTTAGTACATATTACAGCATAGATAACCTTTGAATGGGAAATACTTAGGGCATTCTTTCCTGATGTTTTTTTAAATTTTTTATAGAACCTTATGGCACACGTATTTTATTGCAGATATTCTTCTGCCACCCTCGGCACCCTTATTTCCCACTAACTGGAATTCAGTCCTGGCAGTATTATTTGGTGCTAAGGCATTCCAAAGTAAGAGCACATTTGAGAGACCCAGTCAACATAACTGTTAGATCTGCTACATAGATACGCAGCAGATATCTGTGTCCTTCTTCCTTCAACCAGGATATTTTGTATGCTGGAAAACTGATCTAAGATGGGACAAATCGGAGGAATGTCTTTCTTAGAATTAAAGCACATGCTTTCTCTTATGTTTTTGTTGCTCACTGAAGATCTAAGCATGAAACATGGCTAGACATGCCCTTTTGCACTGTCGTATCTGTGCCTTATGTCAGATTTCTGGATAACCATGCCAAATGACTGTTTGAAGAATATGACCAAGGTTTCCTAGCACTAGCCAAATCTCTTTTTATTTAATGTTTCCTGCTTTAGTAGTCCATTTCAAACATCTTCAAGTAATCTCCTCATATAATTATATCTTAGCAAACAGCAAGTATGTGGGAATTCAGCCTGATACATATGTAGAGACATTCCTCTTTATTTCTATGTGTTTTGCCACTCTTTATCACTTTAAAGTTAACTGTAATGAGATTTGCATCGCTACAGATGCTTACTCTGTACTTTTTTTCTTCTAAAAGTTTAAAGCCTACAAGTTTTGATTGTGGTCAGATACTAATTCCCATTTTTTATACTGGGATACCTTTCTGTTGTTACGTGTGTTCTGCTTAGCTATTGATGTTCCACAGGTCTTTTGCAGGCCTAAGATCGTTGGCTGTAGTTTTAGAATTATTATGCCTGAAGCACATTATAATCTGTTATTTTTGCTTTGTTTTTCCTGTACTGTCATTAATAATTATTGTGCATATGATGGCTAATAAATACTACAGGTTTAAAAGTATGCTGCACTGAAGAAAAATGTCTTGCAATACAGAAGAAATGGGGATCTCTGAAAATAGAATGCTTTCAGTAAAGACGTTTGTCCAAATATGGACTGCTTGGTTATTAGTTCTTAGCATGCTCTTCTGGGAATTGGGTAGCTGTATTTCTTCAAACTGCATGAGGATTACTGTGGTCTGTTACATAATTTCTCTGAATTTATTAGAGTTGCTTTCCATGTGAGGATCTGGTAATGGAGGACTTGGGATTATCCAAAATGTGGTTATAAACATAATGCACTAGTCTTCAATATTTTATTGTGTTATATCTCTTATACAGTTGGTGTATTTGTTGTAATTAAGAGAATACAAAGAAAATGTATCGAATACCAAGAATTCCCACCTCCGTACTGTGCAAAGAATAATGCAGATCGAATACCAAGAATTCCCACCTCCGTACTGTGCAAAGAATAATGCAGGCAGTGCCTTTCTTCAGCTGTGTTATCTGCTGTGAATAATTATGTATAAATGTAATTTGAAAACTATATCTGACAAGATTATGTAATGAGACAAATGGAGTTTAAAGCAGTGGCATCTAATTTATTTTTACAAATGTAACTAAAAACAGAAACAAGTTTTATTGGGATACTGTGAAATGCTCTGTCCCAACCAAAACTGCTGTACGAATAGATTGAAATAAACTTGCATTCTGTATTGTTTGCTTTCATTTTTTTTTTCTCTTTTTTTCATGTAAGTAGAAAAAGTATTTGAGCCAAAATGCCCCAGTTAGTCTTATTCCAGTTGGCACAATAAATATCAAGTAAAAGGGCTCATATCCACATTCTAGACAACTGAACTCATACAGGATTTTCAACTAATATTTTTTTCTATAAGAAAATCTGTTCAGAAGTGTAAGAATAGTGCTGGTATTCAGAAATGTGCCTAATATGGCTGCATAACCACTAACAAAATTAGGTTAAATGTGACTCTAAGCTAATTATACATTTACTCCAAGATTATTTGCACCTTAATGATGATCTAAGTAAAAAAGATTTGCTTTCACAGATGGCAATACTTGCAGAGTAGTGTACTGTGGCTACATATGTTTGTTCTACAAACAACAGCAGTGTGCATGTAGCATGAACAAGACCATGCTTGTTTTCAAGGTGCAATGTTGTTCCACTGTAAAAACTGCTGAGACCCATAATAGATGGGTCAGCAGAGCCCCTACTGACTTAATACATATAAATGAGGAGAAACCTGAGCATAGGAACATCAGTAAGGGGAATGCAAGCAGTGCAACATACATACACAGGCAAACAAAGAGCGGTAGGGGCAGGACAGAAAGTTTTTTTTGGGGGGGCAATTGCCGATTTTTCTCTAATTTTTTTAATGGTTAGAGGGGAAAGACCGTAAGGTGAAGGAGGAAGAAAGAAAGAAGTTAAAGAGATGGAAACAGAAAATAGGGGGAGACAAACAAAAATGAAACACAAAGGCCAGCGGGGGATGTTCTGGCCCAAATGGAGGGACACAATGGCTAGATGCATACAGACAGAGGACAATTGCTGCCAGGGAAGAATGGATTACAAACAAGACAGTAAAGTAAAACCAAGAACGTGGAACATCATGATGAAGGATACAGCTGTAAGAGGGCTACTTTTTACACTGCCCAGTGCAGCAGCCAATCAGAAGTCAGTCCCCACCACAACTGCCCTCTCTACTGAGTATTGCTTCTTTCAGAATTTTGGGAAGTACCATGCAGTGGTGCCACTTTGCTAGTCTCATAAGCATATTCTCCAGGCAGCCAATGTGGGCATCAAGCTGCTGGTACACACCGATATTGGCATTACGTTCTCCAGCTCTATCAGGAAAAGGCAAGGCAGGATGTTACAGTGCACAAAACTGTAACATAGATGGAGAAAATAAAAAAAACAACAAACATCAAATAGAAATATAAAGGAGGAATAATGAGAAAGAGAGTAAATAAAACTTAGCATTATATGTGTGTGTGTGTGTGTGTGTGTGTGTGTGTGTGTGTGTGTGTGTGTGTGTGTGTGTGTGTGTGTGTGTGTGTGTGTGTGTGATTCTCTGGTATACATTGAGCTACACAGTTCAAAACATTGGCTATTAATACAGCAATAGTACTGGGAATAAGTATTGTAAGGCTCAGTACCAGTGCCCCCAGGCAGTATCTGGGAGAGAGATGCAGGTAGTGTGCTTGTTGACAGCAGAACCTATTTAAGGTGTTAGGGTAGATGCCTGCATGGATATGTCTTGTCAGAAAGGGACATGGAAGGGCTTGATGGACATGGCCATGTGTACAGAATATGCAGAGCAACATGTTTAGTGTGCCACTGTAATGTACTAAAGGCAGCCAATACAGTGGTAGTAACAGGGACACCTGTCAGTATATGGCAAACAAATACTGTAATGTAAGCCAGGCTTTACTATGTGGCAGAAGTAGTCAAGAAGCTTGTGTGCCACGAGTTTGCAATGGATAAGTGGCACAGCCATGAGCATTCTGTGGGACAGTTCATGTCTAATATTGGGAAATGTGACTGTTGCTCAATGTAGCACTACCAAGGATGTGTCAGCATACACGGAGTGTCAGTGGATGCTGGTAAAGCAATGCACTGAAGGCTGGCTGATCTGTCCCCTAACACTTTGCACCCGTGTTGGCTGTCCCCTTCGCCCTACTCTAACTATACTAATGATGCCAGTTGCAGCACTCACTGGCCTGCCAAGGCTGTATCAGACAACCACCTTATAGTAGAAACCCTCATAGGAGTCCTCAAGCAGGAGCTCACAAGTGGCCTCTACATAAGCTACTGAAATATATTTAACTTTTTAAAGCACCAAATAGGAGCCCTGCCATCATTAGTGCCTTCTGAAGCCATTGCCAAGCCACAGGCTACAGATCACTGGAATGTGGTGGCAGAATTGTCAATGCAGTGGTGCCAATTTTTTCAAGTTTTACCTCCAGAGTTACAGACAAAAAAATGGCATTAAAATTTTAGAAGCCAGCAACTGTCACCCTAAACATATTACTGCCAATATACCGAAGTCACAGTTTCAAAGACTTGGGCGAATTTGCACTGAAGATGAGGGATACAAACTTGAATTAGAGGATATGCGTAACAGATTTATAAGAAGAGGCTATCAGAAAAATAATATTGTGAAAGAACAAATTAAGGCATCGAGTAATGTCAGAGACAACTTTCTGAAAAACAGGAATGTTGATTCATTACAAATTGTAAGGCCAGCAACACCGGATATAACCAATTCCAAACTCAGATTTGATACAAATTATGGCACTAACATTTTTAAAATTAGGGAACTTATTGACAAACATTGATAAACTTTGAAATCTGACCCATTCTTTGACCAGTGCCTAGAGGCTAGATGTTTGTATAGTTACAGACAAGGGAAGAATATTGGTGAGTCACTTTCTTGGTATAAGAAGATTGAATGGCCCAAAGGGAATGAACATAACCATGCACCTAGGGGTAGCAATGCTTGTGGTAATTGTGTGTATTGTAGGGTAGTGTCACAGATCAAGTCATTCACATCTATTAACACTTCAAAAGTATTTGACATTAGAAATTTGATAACTTGTCTTACAGAGTGGGTAGTTTATATGGTGGTCTGCCAATGTTGGGGCATTTTAAGTCGGGCAGACCTCCAGGAATCTGAAGAGTAGAATGACAGTGCACCTTAGTGATATCAGTTGTAACGGTCAGAGAAGCGCATTCTATAAACATAAATTAGAACATATGTCAGCACAATTCCTTTTTGTAGGGATTGATGTAGTGAAAGGGGACAGAATGTCAGACACTACCAAACATGAGTTTTTAGATAGAAAACAAAGGATGTGGATGGTCAAGTTGGGGGCTTTATACAAGCCTGGACTTAATGATCACTGGTGATGTTTGACTTGTATTTCACTGTCTTCTTTCTCAACATTTTGATTAACATTATGTGTTTATATATTAAGTGTATAATGTTTTTATACACACTAGCCTTAGCCCCAATAACAGAATATTATTATGTATTGTGAATGCTTATATGTACTTAATTGTATATGTAATAAGCTGATTATGCTTTTTGAAAAATATGCCATCTGGATGTGGATTCCATATTAGGGAATGTGTACTTCTAAATATGTATGCCTTAAACTGAACGGGACCATGACATATAAATACTGGTGGTTGCTGTATTGTAATTTCACACTGATGACGCCAGGGGGGCGAAACCGGTCACTGGTCTGTGTTGTTGGAGCCAAATGGCTGCTACAGAAGCTGCTTGAATGTTTGTTCTACTGGAATAAAAGGTTTTCTACACACTTATTTAAGTGTTTTGGGCCCTATTCTTCTGGAATTGAACATAAGGTTTGATACATTTATGGGTGCTGGATTTTATGTATATATATATATATATATATATATATATATATATATATATATATATATATGGGTCTATTGCTTAACATCGAAAATACACTTCTCTGAAATTAAGCAGTAGACCCAACACTTCAGCAAACATCCACTTAAACAAAGTGCAATTTTGCTGAAGACTACTACCCAAAAAAAAAACAGTAAAACATGTTTTTGCAGGGAGACAAGCCGCCCTGCACCCCACATGTGGGGGGCTGTTCCCCCTACACCCCCCCTACTTAAATATACCAACTCTGAGATCGCACTACAGCAGGGAAAAGGGAATATTCCTATTCCATGCTATAGTGTGCCTGCTGAAGTCGATGTTCGAAGTTTCACTACTTCGAACAAGTGGACTCGGTGAAGTGGAGTTTGAAGAAGTGAAACTTCGAACAAATTGACGGAACCCATATATATATATATAAATATATATATATATATATATATATATATATATATATAGATAGATATATTATGCAGTGTGCACCCTGCCTGATTCATAACTGTAGCCCTACTGAGTATGGTCATATTCTGACAGGCACAACTGAACTTCAGTAGCAACAGCAGTTTATAGAAGGTAAGTGGCCTACACATGCTGCATACCACTGTGATATATAACTGCAGTTTTACTGGGATATGGTGTTTGAGAAAGGTACATTGTTCCTTCCACTTCTGAATTTAGTACTTACATTTTCCCCCACAAGAACAATGTTTTAAAACAGTTAACCTAAGGGAAAATACACTTTTTAAAAAATATATATGCACTCTCTCCGGGAAAGGTTTATAATGCTTCTCAGTTCTGGAAAGAATCTTAAAAACTCTTAATGACTAAAATTCATTCACCTTTGAGTAATTTTGAGTAATTTTTACACAGAAACAAAGTGTCAGTTATTTTCTTGCTGTTTCTTCTACTTCTGAATTTATTATTCATTTTTTTCTCTTACAATAAAAAAAAAAATAAATTAAAAATCTCCCTTTTCAACTTAAATTAAGTTTGGTACATGCAAGATAACATTAGTGGATCTAACAGAAAAGAAAGAGAAGAATACGATTTTGTGTTTGTTGATAATGGTTCTTATTTGTCTGTTCAAGACATAACTCCTCCAAACACAACTCTCTGTCAAAGTAGCTCATATTGTATGAATTGTGTATACTCTTATTCATATTTAAAATACACACACTCACTGAAAATACAAGTAAATTAATGAAATCATTTATTACTGCAGGACAAGCTTCACTGCACTCCTCAGATGAGAGTCAAGTCTGCATGTCCCCATATTTTATTAGTCTTACTCCAAGGTTGATGCAGAGGATGAATACTTATTTGTTTGATACAGTCCCTCCTAGCTGAACATTAAGCTCAAGCCCTACTGGTCATTCTACTGACTCATTCATCCCCCTGTGTGGGATCCCTTCAGTCCATTCACTTCCTGAACAGGGAGGCATTGTCTGTGCTTTGGGAGGATGAGATATTTCATTTACACTCTAAATTCCATTGTGTACACATGTTCACCTCCAAGGAGTTGATGTACAATGGGACTTTGAGAAATACATCCACTCCTCTGTTTATAGTGTAATCAAATGGTTCTGCCCCTCCCTCCTTGTATATAGCACTCTTGTTGTATGTTATTATGATATATATTATATGTTATTATGTTATGCTATGTTGGAGCGTTATACAGAAATAAGCAACTTCTCACCAAAGCAGCAAAGATTTCAATAGCAAATTCCCACCTTATCTCCACCCTACTTTATGCCTCTCCAATATATACCAACCTAAGGCAATGCGATCTAAACAAGCTAGAGACCTGCTACAACAAAATCGCCAAATTCGCCACAGGGGCATCCTACCATAGTCACCACTGTCTCTCACTTGCTGAACTGGGCTGGCTTGAACTCCCTCACCTCCTTCAATGGTATCAACTCTCACTCGCCCACAAACTAGTAAACCATCCACTAAATGTCCCATCCCTCCAGAATCTACTCCAACCCTATCGCACCACCAGACCACTAAGATCCAGCAACAAAAATTACTTGCAGATCACTAAAGCCAATCTCTGCTGGTGAAGCACTCTTCTCTTGCTCCATAGCCAAATTATGGAACTCCCTCCCACCCACAATTACCTCCATACCATCATGCACCCACTTCAAAACTTTACTAAGAGCGCACCTAAAAACATGCTGGCTATGCCCTTGCAACTCCCACTCTAATATCACCCACCCCATCCAACCACTACCTTTCTTTCAACTCCACTAACTACCTTGATTATAGCAAGCTCAGATGCTCACAAGCCTAGCACTTATTATACAGCAGGAACTTTTTATTGTAACAATTGTTAATGTCTGTTATGTACTTCACAGATAAAGATTGTAGTTGTCTACTGATGTACTATGTTCTTCATCTGTAAATATGTTGTAAGTAATTGCTATGTAAATTGTTAATCGCTATGTAATCCAATGTAACTACTGTCTGTTTATTTTAACTGTGGAGCTTTTCTCCCCGGGCCTCCGCTGAAAATAGACCTACGTCCAGTCGGACACTCCTGGTCAACAAGTATAAATAAAAATAAATAAAATAAAATATGTGGTCTCCATCATGGATTCAGCCATGGACACTATACCTAGACAAATTTCCCATCCCACCAATCACAGAGCAGGTAACAAGCTAAGCCTTGTCGCTCCTCTTATTTCCTCCTTCATTGGCTACAACCGGTGCCTGAGCTACTAATTGATCTTGCATAATCTGGAGCAGCAAGGGATGTGTCCCTCAACTCCAACAGAAATGAAGGAGTGGATCACTATCAGGGAGTCATAAGCCCGTCTACATCTTTGGGAGACTGTCAACTTAGACCAATTACTAAGTAGGCATAGCCATGAAAATGCACTTTGTTCAAATGTGTCTAAAGCACATATAAAACATGCAGTAGACCGTTCAAGCTATTATTCTTAAACAACGATGATATGAGCTCAAGTGATCTGAGAAATGGATAGCTCTACTGAGAGAAACAGACATACAATTTAACAAATTGCTAGAGTTTGAGCCCAAGAAAGTGAACTTTGATGGCTACCATTCATTATAGTGGAACACCTTGAAATAAGTCCCTTTTGGTAGGAGTAAGCTCTCTCTACTCCCTGTATTGGGGACAAGCCCTCCCCACATCCAATAAATGTATAGATATCAGCTCCATGGCTGCACAATACTGGGAAATGGAGAAATTTCCCAAAACAGTACACAGCAGTCTTGGGCAAACCACTTGTTTTATTCTAATATAAATGAGCAAGTAACTTCTGAGCTGTTGTGCTCTGGAAAAACACAATGTGCCATAATAGGCAGATAATTAGAGAAATCTGTAAAGTCAAATGTTTTTATGTAGCCTGAAGTAATGTTCAAAGAAAGGTTTATTTTAAGAAGCAATGACAGCCTCCACATTTTAAGCATGTTGCTTTGATTTAATTATTTAAAAGAGAGGTGACTTCTTTAAGTTCTGATCCCCTTTTTATACATTTGCAGCCTGTCACCTCTTGTTACGCTACTTTCGTGATGAGTTAGTTTGATTTCAGGTCAGCAGGGCATGATAATACTGTTGTTTAGTAGGCTTTTACTTCTATAGCTAAAACATTGTTTTACTTGGGGATGGTTCCACGTTTCACTTTGTTCAGCACTGGCAGACCTTTCTGCGAGTCTAAACACTAATCCAACCTTTAAGCAATAAGATGACAAATCTGAAAGGGCTCATACAAAAAAAAAATGCTCAAAATGTTCTTAAAAATGTAAAAAAAAAAATGAGAAACGTAAGGTAAAACTGAGCCGTAGCTATCCTAATCCTAACATCAAAATTTATCTTCCAAGATGGCAACTACATGATGAAAATTGAGCTTTTTGTAATACTCACTGTACCTTGAATGGTAAATGTTCAACCTAAAGAAAAACATCCATAACAAAAAAAAGAAAATCTTGACATTCTTAGGGGGCGGGGGGGTAGGGGTCAAGAAAGTTGTGATACATGAGTTTCTGTTGAAAAAAATATGTTCATAGGTTCATAGGTGTGTACTAGGTTAATGACCACTAGGGCCTTTTTATAAGCCTAGCTATGCAACCCAAATGAGTCCCAAAGGTTACATGTTTTACACATTTATATAGAGGGTAACATTTGGCATGATTTACTGACTGCCTCTGTTCATCAGAGACATAGGCACCATACCAAGGGTGAATTATCGATTTTCCATCCAATGGTCCAAGTTACACAAGTAGGGTAAGGGAGGGACTTTGTTTCACATGTATGGAGAGCTTATTCCAGAGAATGGTAGTTCTCTGAGATACACATCTGTCTTTCCAAAATGTTCTGTTTATGCTGCAAGCAAAATTTATGTCTTTAGATCTAGTAGTTCTGATGCTGTTTGTTTTGCAGATGTGCAAAAGGTTTATCAGAGTAAAGTCCAGGGATGTCTTGTATGCCAGGCATGGATCAGCCCACAGCAGTGTGTAGGAGACTGAGTACAGAGATAGGGCTATGAGGTGATCCACATATGAAATTGTTTATGTCTTGTATTCTTTTTGTAAGGAACCTTTATGGATGTTCCAGTTGCTGCATCTGTCTGGTCAAGTACATACCAAAGGGGGCATTATACTCAATGTTTGGTCTATACAGGGCTGAGGGCAGTGGTGTAATGACTTCCATGGACCAAGATGCCATGTCCTTTCTCATAAGTTGATCAACATAGAAGGATTTCCTTACTACCTTTTACACATATTGGTCGAAGGCGAGGTGCTTTTCTAAAACTGATTTCTTCAGAGAAGCTGAGTAGATTATATTGCAACACAGCTCACTGTCTGTCATCATATCTCTGCAATTATATCACACTCACCATCAACTGAAAATCAAAGATAAAACTATAAAAACCTACAATTATCCAGCATTTTTTTACAGGGAGGCAAGCCACTTTGCTCTCCCCATATGTGTGGCTTTGTGTCCACAGCCCCCCATAGTCGTGCACCAAATCCAAGATCACAAAGTTTGGGGGGGGGCTCTTGGAATAACTCCCTTTTCCTTAAAGTTGCTAAACTTTTGAGTGCACAAATCATTGAAAGAAATAAGCATGTTTCACTTTTCCTTCACAAAAATATGTTAAATCAAATGAAGTTTCACTTCTAAAATCAGAACATTATGATTAATCAAAGATAATGTGATATGCTACACTGAACTGATACATTATATAATCATGGGAATTCTTCCAGAACTTCAAAAACAACCTTCCTGTATATAGAACACATGGAATTATCATAATAAAGGAGGACCCCCTTTGTCATTAATCTTAAAGCTTTTTGAGTCAGCCAGAGTGGCATTTAGACTCGAAGGGTCTATATTGAATTACCGAATGCTTAGAAAAGTGAACACTAATTCATCGACCATTTTTAAGCAAAAGCTTAAAATCTTGAACACCCGGAACAGTGATTTTTTTCCCAGGGAAAAACATTGCTGGGCCACAAAAAAAAAAAAACTTAAAACATTACATAATGAGGGGGGCTATGCCCCCTGCACCCCCCAATGTGGGGGGGGGGGCTCTGCCTCCCACACACCCCCCTACTTAAATATACCAACTCCGAGATCACACCACAGTGGAGGAAATGATGAACTCCCAAAACCGGCCCAGCAATTTTTTTGCCCTGTGAAAAAAAATCGCTGTTCTGGGTGTTCGAAATTGTAAGCTTTCACTTAAAAGGGGTTGATGAATTAGCGTTCGCTTTTCTAAGCATTTGCTAATTCAATATAGACCCGACTCAAGGATTCTACTAACTCAGATTTATGTCCAGATAGTGAAAAGAGATGGGCTTTTCCTTCAATAAGATAACAACCCTGGATGAAAAAGGTCCATACCACTTTTATGTTTCCCACCAAACTGAAAAATGTATGGCAAGGTACTTAGAAATGGAAATCACAAATTAAAAATGAATTTATTAATAATGAACTGTCTGGGTTTACCATGGTTACATTTTACTAGTTACAGTTAAGTAAAGAGGGACCAAAACAGGGGTTCTAACATCTTTCAAATTTGTTTACTTAAGCTACTGGTGAACATCACACGCTCAGATGATCCCTAACAGTTACACAACTGTAATGTAAGTAATGCAGTTCTGAGTGCTACATCTTATTTGCATAAAGGGAAAAAAAGCATTGCATGTGTATGGACTATTCATTCATTCATGATTCACATGTATTCTGTTCAGCGCTATGGGGGAGCTGAAGCCTACCAGCAAGCAATGTGTTCATCAAGGCAGAGAACCAGTCCTGGATGGGACACCATTGTATTTCAAGAAGCAAAACTCCAGCCAAAATCTATGCAAATGTAAGGAAGACTTCCACATTCTATGTTAAGATAACCAACATTTACATGGCAGGAATATAACCACTGAATGAGTGTGCCAGCCTACTAGGAACCAGCTGTAATGTACACACTACAACTGAATGTTGTGTTAATTATGATAGTGTTGTTAAGTATGGCATAAAAAGTTACTCAGATGTGCATAACCGAACACTTTTTGTCAATGTTAAAAGCATGCATGCTCCATTTAAAAGAGCAGGTATGAGTGTATTGCAGCAGGCGAACTTTGTAATTACATGCCTTCAGAAGACATATTTAAGATGTAATAAAGTTAAAAATATGATAAATGGGTGCATCTGGAGAAATCAGAACATTATTTTTCATGAGGACTGAATAGCCAAAATATTAATTAAGAATACAAGAAGTACAAATGAAAAAGGAACTATATGGCAAAAATGTTGATTTTTTTAATTACTACTTTTCCTTTTTTTGTGAAGATGGTTACAGTGGAAACAGACTAAGCAAGACACAACAAAATTTCCTTCCCTTCCCCAACCACAGATTCTTGAAGTGCCATCCAAGCATTTGTACATCATTTGAGAGACAGAATCTTTTCAGTGTTCCCTGAATATCTCCTGGGGCATATTCCCATTGAACTGTGCCTGGATCAACTCCAGATGGAACTCTAGAGGGGCCCTCATTATAAGATGCCAAAAATGCCTCAGCTGAATCCATCTGATCTGACAGAGTAGAAACTATATTCAATGCGCTCCTGGATCTCCATGCTTCTAACATAATTCAGAGTAAATCAAGTGGCCCTCGGTGCTTGCATTTTTCCATTTTATTCTTTCAGGTACTAGCAGCAACCTATGAACACAGATGAGTTTGGGAATATAATGTAACCAAATATTCCAGTTTCACAGTAATGCATACTAGCCCTTAATGCCAAACTTTATACTGAGAAAATGAAAAGGGTAAGTTGTATTCATCCACAGCACAGCTAGCCCCCTCCCTCCATCTGGTTGCCTGCCACCATAATGAACAAAAGTACTTCCACCACATTACTTCATCCATGGCTTCCTGTTGTCTTTCAGACCAGCAATGTACAACCACAGCAATCCATATTACATTACTTAATATTTATGGGCTTTCTATTTATTTATTTTTTGCCATGCCAATGAATCCTGGGAAGACAATAAACAGAATCAGCAAGGTTTTAGATAGGGCTGCCATGTTTATGTTTTTGTTTTAAGAAAAGTCACATTTTTACTAAAAATAAATAAATAAAGCATACAAGCTGAATGCAAAAATGGCAGGATAAATACTCAAGGTATCTCTCATTAACACTATTTTAACTAAAACAGCTCTTAATGATTACTTATCTTCAGCACATACGGTAACTTATACAAGTAAGCAATGGTCTGACTAACAACACTTTTTAAAATATCACTGATTCTTTTGGATGGCTGTGGGCCCCACTATGCTCTGAGCAGCCGGACAACTTGCCCCTATTATAATCTACTATTCGCCAATAAATCTAGTCAACCAAATAGTTATCATTTAACAACACTGATCCTCTTTCAATTTCAGTGTCCAAAACATACAACCTCATAGGTGATGGTATAATCACAAACTCTGTCATTGAACTTCCCAAGCACTCCTGTAAGGATTCTTATGTTCAGGTATGATGTTCATTGTGGACAGTTCATGTATATATAGGTCTACCTGAAAATATCAAAGTCTAAGAGGATTGAAGATGACACATCGGCAAATGTATTCCCAGGGTATATAACCTGTTACCAAGGTGAACTTTGCCCTTTTCCCAACTGTAGTGTGATCTCAGAGTTGGCATATTTAGTTGGGGGAGAGGGGATGCAGTCCCTCTCATTGGGGGTTGTGAGGGGTGTAGCCCACTACCTGGGTGGCTTGGCGATTGGTGCGGTTCCATCTTGTGATGTTTGGTGTTAGTGGTTACTAACCCTGGGAAGATATTCATTGATCCAGTCATTCATTGAAGTGGGTTGCTGATTTTGTCTCAACGATATTGTCTTCAGCCTTCTGGGATTTTGACGTTATGAAGTAGACCTACATATATATATCGATTGAGCAAACGTCTGAATCCATAAAACCTGAACACACTTTAACGAAAGAGCTTTTATCGAAAAAGCGCTTTTGTTAAAGCGTGTGAAAAAAAACCCACTTCATTTACATTTTAGCAGGGCCCCCTGCACCCCCTACACACCCCCTACTTTAATATTCTCCCTCTGAGACTGCACTACAGTGGGGAAAAGTGAAATTTCACTTACCCGCACCGTAGTACAGCCTCGGCAACAGTTATACTTACGCGAAATGCTGCTTCGGTGAATAGCACTTTCACGTAAGTATCCTTGGCCGTTTGGATTTCGGTCGTTTGGTCGGTCGAGCAAACATCCTAGATCTATATATATATATATATATATATATATATATATATATATATATATATATATATATATATATATATATATATATATATATATATAGCTCAGGAATTATGTTTTTTTCTTCTTTGTACCATTTTGATCATAGAAGGATTCTGTGGCCTTGCCCATTGCTGTTCTTGGTGTATAAGCTTCCTTTAGAAGCCTTTTTAAGGGAAAGTGGCCTATCATATCATAGTTATGCTGATGACACACAGATCTAGTTCTCCATCCCACAAGTTGACATGGCAAACATGTTTTCCCTGACTGATGGAGATGAAGCCATACACTTATGGCTATTCACAAATCAGTTAAAACTGAACGTTTCAAAGAGTCAGACCTTGACAATAATGCAACTATGAGATATTCTTCTCTTCTACCGCTGTCCAATTATATCATGCTCAGTGGTGATTAGCTTGAATTTGTTAATAAAGATTGAAATATTGGCATTATTCTTGATTCATAGCTAACACTTCAGGACCAACAAGTCAGAGGTTATTGGTCTAGGAGTATGATTCTCATTTATGGTGCGAGAAGTTGCGGATTCAAATCCTAGACAAGCCCAGTGTTGTAACAAGGAACTAGTACTGTGGATTAAGGGGATGTGCTGTCAATGGGCTGCTTTCTCTAGTTAAGAGTTTGATGCTCTCATTCTCCATTTGTGTACTGTGTTAGTCAGTCACATTGACAATTCCCTGGTACAATTCGGAAATAGGGCTTGTCTCCATAATTGTAATCCAGGCCACATACTTAGTATCTTGAGTGCTGGGGGTTGGCATAATGGTCAAAGTGTTTACCTTGCAGACACAAGTTACAGGGTTTGATTCTCACCTTTGGGAAGCATGGTTGGGTCATTAGCTTAGCAATCAACCTATGAACCATTTGCTGACTACAGAGAATTATTTCTGTTTCCATGTTGGAAACATATCCATCATTAAGCACCTGATATCTCAAGTTGATCTCTTGGTTGCTGCTCATACCTTGGTCTCTTTCCGACTTGATTAGTGAAGTTTCCCTTACTTTATTTATTTATTTATTTTATTTATTTATTTGCAGTTGGTTTACCAGGATAGTCCATTGGGCCAAAAAGAACCCATTTTCAATGGAGTCCTGGGGAGAAAAGCTCCAAAACAGAGATTACAAAAAGATTACATTAGTTTACAATTTCAATCATTTGTAGATTAAAGACAAATCTTTAAACAGTGGTAACAGAAAGATTACAGCAGTTTAAAATTTCAGTCATTTGTGGGTTACAGAAAAAACAAAACAAAGGTTAAGCAATTACAATGATTATTTTTGGGTTTCAGTTTGTAGGAAACTAAGATATGAGTAGATGAAATAAAGATTCTTAGGTTATGTTTTGTATAAGAGCAAGCATTGCTGTTGTATATATATATATATATATATATATATATATATATATATATATATATATATATATATATAGTTTCTTGAGTGGAATTGTAGGATTTGTGAAATGATAAGATGTTAGTGTTACAGTTGGCTTAATTTGGTGTCTAGTAATATATGATATAGTTGTTTGTAGGAGGTGGGGAATAGGCTATGAGGGGTGGGAGCAGGAGCATTCCCATGAGGATGTTAAATGTGAGTGCAGTGATTTTTTAAAGGCAGGGAGGTTGGTGGTGATACGGATAGAGGGAGGAAGTGAGTTCCATATGCGTGCAAGGGCATAGGACAGGAGGTTTTGTCCTGGAGAGTGAAGGGGTTTGTACAGCTCTATTAGGTTTTGGTTATTAGATCTTAGGAGTCTTTGTGGCATGTGCATTTTAAAGGTAGAGTTGAGAGAGGGACAGAGGGAGGAGTGAAAAATTAGTTTTTGAGCAAAAGTGAGCTGAGTATATGAGAGATGGTGAGGAAGCTCTAGCCAATTGAGTTTATGCAGAGATGCACAGTGATGGGTAGATGATTTGTGGCTGGTGGCAAATTTGGCAATTTTATTATAACAGGAGGACAGTTTAGTTTTGAGAGATGATTGTAGGTTTATTAGGAGAGGGGCACCATAAAGGAGAGAGGGATGAGAAATGTAGTAGCGAGAGTGATCTTTGTAGATCCTGGGAATATCTAGCACTGAGCTTGATTGCTTACAGAGGGTGAAGAATTGCACAGCTAGGCTACTTGCTGGTATGTTATGTTAGCAGCATATTACGTCTGTTCTGCACATCCTTCATTCAATTCCTTTTTCTTACAGGATTATCCAAAAGGTCTTGGTGTTACTTTATATGTATATTCATGACCTGGGACCCTATTACTTGAGGAGCTTGTTGTACTCCATTGCCCTGTGTGGCTGTTGTAGTTGGCCTCCAAGGGGGCTGCTGGCAATTCCATGGGTTAATCTTGAGACTTTGGGATATCACATATTCTTTCATGCACACCACATGTGTAACTTTCGACCATGGAGGCTTCAGGAGTGACTATTTTTGGCCATCTTCAGATGGGTGGTTTACACTTGTCTTTTCAATATGGCGTTCAATTGTATGAAAAGAATATAAATGATTAATCTATTATTACTTGTTTTGTCATGTTTTACGTATGTTTTACTTTATTTTATTAGTAATTATTTTTGTAATCTTTGTTTTGTTTAAAACACCTAAATAAACTTGTCTTTAAACTTGAACAGTCTGGGGCAATCTTGGAGAAGGCTTTTTCTCCAACACTAAGGCCAGAGGGATGCCTTGTAAGAAGCAGGTTGCCTTGGTCTTGTGATATATGTGAATACTACAGTTTCTAACTACAAGGTTATTAGCTAAGGAAAGATAATATTTCCAATTAAGGTTCTAGAGCTTAAGGGCTGCTATATGTTGTTCTTCCTGTAGTCATTAACCAAGTGACTCTCCACAGTAGGATGAGTCATCCTACTGAAAGCTAGGACTATACATTTACAGAGCTTTTTAGGGGTATTTTGTAGGATGCAGATGTTGCCAGGAGAATTCTGTACCACAGTTTGATGGTATAGTCAAAATACATTTGAATTGTATGTAAGTAGGTTAGAAAGTCTGTAGCAGAGTTTAACTGGTTGAAGTCCCAATTCCCAAAGGATTCTGCATGATCTTTAAATGAGGTTGTCTGTTCCAATTCAATTCTTAAGTCTTTATGCAGCAAGACATGGTCAGAGGTGTGGGTGGGGCTAAGGGGGCATCCATCTTGGGTGCAAAGTGTTAGAGGGTGCAATTGGCAAAACCTGATCGGCCTTCAGTGCATAATTGCAGATAGAAATAAATGTCTATTGTATTTATGGACACAACTGGAATGTGTAGTGCTCCATGTGGTGCTTAAACTGTAACAGCTGTTTCTACAGTATAAATGGAGAAAGCACGTTTTTTTTTTGTTTTTTTTTTTGCTTCATCTAGTTAAGGGCTGCACAGGATCAGAGGATGGCACCAGGTGCAAAAGTAGCTAGCTACATCTCTTAATAAAGGATATCATCTCTGAATTACTTCAGTAAACTAAATGCCATTACTGCAGTTTTCTTAGAGTCAACATCTAATTTATTAAGGTGACGCCAAGTCCAGAAGTTAATAAAGTCTGCATTTATGTCCTTTTGAGTATCAGCAGCCTTTCTGCTTGATTTTAAGAAAAGACTGTAGTTTGCATAGACTGGCTGAGCTTAAGCAGATGTAAAGCAAAGCTGTTAAGAAGATGAAAGAAGAGAGAAGGAGCTAGGGCTGCCTCTTGGGGGGACTCCAGAACGGTGTGTTTATAAATCAGATGAAGTATTCCACAAGCTGCAGCCTGGCTCTGAGCCATACAGGGACAAATCTCTAACTAAACATGGATATATTGTATTTGATTAGGGTCTTGGGTGCCTGAAAAGCCAGGTGGGGAAGGATACAAGTGGCTAACCAATGACGCTCACCCATTCTAGGCATAGGAAGTGATAGTTCTGGTCAGCAGATTGCCTCCAAGCAAGTGGAAGCTTCTAGGGGGCACCCAAATGGCCAGAACCAGGAAGCAAGCTTGACACTATTAAGCCAGTGACAGTAGCCTTCCTTAAGATGTTTGTGGAAGTATGTACACTCATGAAGAGTGTTTTGTAGGGCCCAACATTCACAATGAGTGTTCATGTCAGCCTCTAGGAGTGGGATTAGGGACAAAAAAACAATGGCTGCCTGAATGTCTGCCTCCTGCAAATGGCTGTCAACATATCAGGGAGTGAATAGGTCAGTTAATTGTAGGAGGACTGATGGTTACCAGGCAGTGGGGGATAAAAAAAATTCCTTAAGATGACCTGAAAAGTATGACCCAATAAGCTTTTACAGAGCCACATAGTAACTTCTTGCCTACAACCCAATGATTATGGCTTAGAAAGGCAAAACTGCATGACATCTCTGCTTGTGATGTTAAATTATTAAAATTCTAGGCTCCCAAAGTCATTATTAAATTTAAAAACTGGAAGGCTGTTCCTCCCAATTACATTCTGCTAATTTTCTCAGACAGTCCCTACAGGAGCACTGAGGTAACACTACAAAGTCAGTCACCCCCTAGAGAGCACTTCACCCTCCTACATATCTCTTTATATGCTAAACAACTGACACCTCTCACAATTTTCCTGTCAGTAACAGGTTGCACTATGACAACAGCTTGTCCACGAGTTGCAGCTCTATCTGTTTGCCTCTCATTTTGAGACTTTGTGAATATCTCCACCATAGGATTTATCAGGAGGAGTAACTCCAGCAGCACAGTAGTGCAGCGGTTAATGTTGTCACCTCACAACAAGAGGTTCTCCAGTTTTATTCTCGGCTGGGGTGCCTTCTATGCAGAGTCTAAATGTCCTCTCTGCATTAGCGTGGGTTTTTTCTGGGTACTTTGGTTTCCTCCCACATTCCAAAGACATGTTTCTGGAGCATTTTTCCCCGGGCCCCTGCTGAAAGTAGGCTCTTTCCTAGTCAGACTTTCCAGGTCAACAAATATAAATAAATAAATAAAAGAGACCAATCCTGATGGTTCCAGAGCCTACTAACCCTAACAGCCCACATTGTGCATACAGAATCCGTCTGATGCTTTTGCCACATTCTGCACCCATTTCAGGCACCTTCTTTAATGTCAATTGACATGCCGTGTCCCTAAAGTCAGCTTCTATTGCTCGGGTCTAGATTGCCATGATTCATCTCATTTCTCCTCACTACCTGTCTGACCATGCACCTGACCCCTATCCTTCACTGCAGGTAGTGGACCCATAAAATGATTAATCTTATGTCATTATTAATTTGTTTATTTGATAAGATATCTGCTTACATTTTAAAGTGTGGAAACTTCTTGCAGGTCTTTTTAGTGGAGCTCTAGACAATGTGACCAAACTAAGTTGCTTTATTATTGGATTTAAAATTTACTTTAACTCAAACCTAGACTGATAATTGACCAATAACCTTGGGCTGTGTTAGACAACAGTCCAAGAAATGATTGTTTGATACTTCACCCTTTCTTGAGAGAGCATAATTTTTGTCCTTAACTCTGTTCTTTTTTCATGGTTATACTGTGTATTTGCATTAAAAATGCGCAGGAAGATTTGTAAAGGAGCTGAAGATAAAAGTTGTATTACTGGGCAGGCTGTGATGCCTTAGATTAAAATGAACTAACACAGTTTAGTCCAAATGGGTTCATTAACTGAAACTTGCTAGAAGAATCTTTCACATCCAGTGTGCTATTGATACTGCAGGATATAAAAAGAAACATAAATCAGGTGTTTTTTTGCCAAATGAATATTAGGCATTCAAAGCATGCATTTATGCTCAGTCATTACATTATCACACTACAAAGAATAACTACTTAAATTAGTTAAATATTATTTCTAAACTAGTCAAGTCAGTTTTGAAAAAAAAACCAGAAATGACGTATCAACCTATGACTCAACATGAGAGAAGAACCAAAAGAAAGGAAACAAACCTTTGCTCATAAGTATCCGGTTATTTGCATTTAACAAGCAAAAGTATTCATCTGATAAGGTGCATGATGGCCCACCACTGGCCCAGGAATCAAGGAGCCCCAATCCTCACCACTGGCAACAGGAGGGGACATACATTGAGAGGTTGACAAGTACACACACAGTATTTTCAGATGTAGCTCTCTGCATCAAATGCAATTTCCCTTAAGAGCCCATAGAGACCGCAGTCAATCCGGGGATGGTTTCTCCCTCTTTCTCCAGATCCCAATAAGACTCCCCACTAGCACAGCTATAGAATTGAGATCTCAGCTGAGTGGACAAGCCAAGACCTCCAGCACCCTCTCTGTCCAACCAGTACTTTGTGTCCCTGTCCAAGTACCTAACACACACACACTTTGAGGTTTGACTTACACACACACACACACACACACACACACACACACACACACACACACACACACACACATATACACACCTGGGAAAGGCTAGCACAGGCTTACTAGCTATGCCCTCTTCTGCTCAGACTACAAGGTAGTTATCACTGCCACCAGCCAACTCTTTATCAGCTACTTTAAGGCCCTTAACAAAGGGTGTCCAATCTTACTGTATAATATTACTATTAATAGAAATGGTAGTTTGACTAAGAGCAAGGCTATTAGGAGTGGCCTACACAGTGTCACCAAATAAATATGCAAGTACTCTCATTACTTAAATATGTCTCACAAATGTCAATCACAATGAAAAGTTTAAATATATTTAACAAGAAATAATAAAAGAACAAGAAAATACTCAGTATATAAACACAGTAACATCAGAGTTCAAAATCACAGGAAATATTTAAAACAACATTGCAGGACAGTTTCCAATAAATAAAGAAAAACATCTAAATTAAGCTTCACTGTATTCCTGACTGTATCTTCTTCTTCTTCTTTCGGCTTTTCCCGGTTAGGGGTTGCCACAGCGGATTATTTGTCTGCTCATGATTGGCAGTGGAGTTTTACGATGTTGAGTTACCAGCCCAGTGCCCAACCTTCCACAGAAAGCATACACATGCACACACTCACAGCTAGGGCCAATTTAGAGTGTCCAATCCACCTACTGCATAGAGAATTATACTGTTTCCTAGACTTACAGAGCAAGGCAGATGTGTGGTGAATGGATCTTGTCAGGTCACAGACAAAATACAGAATGCTATCGCTCTCAGAGATTTCCCAAATTAATATCTTGACAATTAAAATAACCAAATGTGGCTATCACAAAACTAAAGAACCACTTGAAGACAAACACAATTGGTCACGCCTCGCTATGTAGACTTGAGAAGCCTGAAAGTATTCCAAAAAAACTCGTGCAAGCAGCGACTTAAAAAATCCACTTATTTAATGCAATAACATAATGAACGAAACACAAAAATAAAAATAAATCACAGAACTAGTTGAGCGCTTTCACCCGTATATAGTACAGGCTTCATCAGAACTAAAAGCCATTTTGAATTACAAACCATATATATAAAAACCATATATATAAAATCTTTGGCGCCAAAAATTTAAAAGGTATTTAAAGCTGTACATACTCTTTTACCACAATGTAGTCAAGTCACACAAATCTTAATTACACTAATACATCTTGAAAAACAACTACTTAATATCTGAATATGTTAAGAATGTATAATAAGAAAATATACAATAAATAATCCAATTACTAAGTTGCACGAAATATATATAGTTTCGTTGGGCATATTCCTGCAAAAAATTTATAAATTGCGTAATAATTAATAACTCAATCTGTGCAATAGTGGCTTCGTAGTTATACTATCATTCAAACCTGGGGCGGATGCAGCATCAGTATATATTTGCCACCACATTTCCCTAAACAATAAGTAGCCCTTCTCATCATCCCCCCTAGGATCAGGTTTAACTGCATCAATTATAGCAAACGTGAATCGATGTTCAGACCCATATTGTTTAATGTGCCTATAAAGAGCGTTTTTCTCATCGCTCTTTTTAATGGAATAGATGTGACCATAAATACGTTTGTTCAGCTGTCTCTTGGTCTTCCCGATGTAGAAAGTTGAACAAACCGTACATAAAGCGATATATATAACAAATTTGGTTTTACAATTTCCTGATCTAAATTTAATAAATGATTGAATCACATTGTCCAACCTAATACCTTCAATGGTGTTAAGAAACACCAGTTACAACTGCCACATTTTTGTGTGTTTTTATGTGTATTAAATTTTTGTAAGGGAGGATTTTCTAACAGTCTCTTGATATTAGGACCCACTTTGTTGACAAAGCAAGGTCGATGTCCTAAAATATTGGCTACTTGTGTATCAGCTAATATAATATTCCAATTTCTGTTTAAAATTTCTTTAACTTTATAAGAAAATGGTCCATATTCTAAAATATAAGATCTACAAAAATCTGTGGGCTGAGGTTTAGTGATACAGCCTTACTATTTTGAATATTATATGAGCTGTTGAATTCCAAACCTAATAATGGAATATATCTAGTTCCCCATCCTTTAACTACTTGACTACTTTTATTACACATCATTCTAGTGTCATAGCCTCTATCTCTAAATAATGAAGTAATATAAGCTACCTCTACAATCATATCAGAATAACCAGATGTTATTCCGAGAGCTCTAATTATTTGCCCCTTAAAAATATTCTTCAGAAGAGACTTAGGATGGTTGCTTGAATATTCCAGATAACTGTTGGAAAATGTAGTCTTCCTATGTATTCCAGAAGAAAAATGAGAATTTTCTTTAAATACATATGTATCTAAGTATGCAAGTCCATCTTGTCTCTGTGCATATGTAAATTTAAGAAAACTGCTACTATAATTCAAGTAGTCCAGAAATTCCATGAGAATCTCTACATTAGCATCCCACAAAATATAGATGTCATCCAGGTAACGTGTATAATATTTTATGTGTCTATAAAAGTCACTTGGAAAGATGATAGATTCTTCCCAGTCTAACATTACCATATTAGCAAAGATAGGGGCACATGCAGCACCCATTGCAACACCCTTAGTTTGTCTAAATATTTCACCTTCATAGTAAATATAATTGTGATCTAGCACTATATTCATCATTTCAATAATTAGACAAACCTTGTCCCAATCGAGGTCAGCATGTTTGTTGATACTTCTAGCAAATGCTTCTAACCCTTCTACATTCGGTATACAAGAAAAAAGATCTATGGACTTGCATACTTAGATACATATTTTCTGCTTAAAAACCTCAGCTTTGGCCGGCTAAGAACTTGCTATATTCAACTGGACGTATAAGAGAATTTAAGTACCTTTATCTGCTCTTTTTTTTTTCAAAAAAATACAGTATTTAAATTGATTTTAACTGTGTGGAAGGAATATTAGCTGAACTGGGAGTTAGTCAGTGTTTGCTGAATTTTGTTATTTGCTAGTAATTACAGGTGTGGGGGTAGTCACATTCTTTGATTTCCTGTCCTTGCCTATTTAAGTGGTACAGTGTGAAATATTTTCTGCTTAAAAACCTCAGCTTTGGCCGGCTAAGAACTTGCTATATTCAACTGGACGTATAAGAGAATTTAAGTACCTTTATCTGCTCCTTTTTTTCAAAAAAATACAGTATTTAAATTGATTTTAACTGTGTGGAAGGAATATTAACTGAACTGGAAGTTTTCACTCTGATCTTCAGTTAGTCCCACCCACCGTCCCTGTTTTTGTTTTGGTGTTAAGCTTAGTGGCCTTGCAACTGCCCGCCCCTCTTGTAAATTTGTGTTTGGATACTCCTTCTTGGCCCATCTCATTTGCTCACTCAACTGAGTGCAGTGAGATCATATTCTGATTTCAGGCACTCCTACTGTGTACAAAGAGAGCATCTGGGAAACAGAAAAAAAAAAAAAAAAAAATTTAAGCTTGTTTCCTGCCTTTCCTGTTAAGTGGTATAGACTATTTGTAGGCTTCTGAGCCCTCAAGCCCTTCTGTGTTGGAGGGAAGCCTTCTAGCTTAGTTTTTTTTTCTTATAACTAGCCAGTTTTCTAGTTTCAGCACTCAAATCTGTTTCTTTGATCTCAGCACTTGTTCAGAAAAAAAAAAATCATCTGCTTTTACTGTACTTGTGTTTCTACCTACTTTTTTTTACTTCTGCATCATCTTAAAAGTACTCAATTGTATTTATAACTGCTTGGTGTAACTCATTCTAAGCCTTTTGGTTTAAACACTTGGGCTTCGGACCAGTTGTTTTGCACTGAGAGGGTTTGTGGTCTGCACTGTAGTGGCAGAACAGGTAGCTTACATCCTTCTAGGTTGGGAACTGCTGATTGAGGGCTCAGTGTCTGTTATTCTAAAAGTGTATTAATTCTGGTTTAAGCACTTTGGCTTTCAGGCCAGTTATTTTACATTAAGAGGGTTAGTGGTCTGCACTCCTGTGGGAGGAGAGGCTGGACTCTGCCCTTCTGAGCTGGGAATTTCTGGTTGAAGGCTTATAGTGCATGCATATCTGAACTGCTTCTTACTGAAGTTGGTGCGCCTTGTTTGCTGTGGCATAGACTGGATTTGGGCCTGCTGGATCTAGCTTTGTTTGTGTAACTTGAGCACTAATCCAGGCATTCTCTAAAGTATTCAATTGTATTTATTACTGCTTGGTAGTAACTTGATTAAAGTGTAGCTATCATTCTAAGTCTTTTGGATTAAGCACTTGGGCTTCAGACCAGTTGTTTTACATTAGGAAGGTTTGTGGCATGCACTGTGGTGGCAGGACAGGTAGCTTTCATCCTTCTAAGTTGGGAACTGCTGATTGAGAGCCCAGTGTCTGTTATTCTTAAAGTGTATTAGTTCTGGTTTAAGCACTTGGGCTTCAGGCCAGTTATTTTACATTAAGAAGGTTTGTGGTCTGCACTCTTGTGGGAGAAGAGGCTGGACTCTGCCCTTCTGAGCTGGGAATTTCTGGTTAAACGTTTATAGTGCCTGAATATTTTAACTGTATCTTACTGAAATTGGTACACCTTGTTTGCTGTAGCATAGACTAGATCCAGGCCTGCTGAATCTAGCTTTGTTTATATGCTTGTTGTTTGTTTGCTTGTTATTTCCCTGGAACGCTAATTCCACCTAGTACGTGGCTTCTCAGCGAATCTGTGGATCACTAGTGATATCTGCATTGCTTACTGTACTTATTTCCTTGTTTCACTTGAAAGAAAGTTACTGTTTGTCGTTTTTGCATTTACGTTACCTGTAACACATTACACTTAAGTTACCTGGCACTTGCTCACTAAAGCAATTATATAAGTCAGCACTAAAAATTAAAAGCACTACACCCTCACTCCCCACTGGCCCTGGTTTTCAATTATTAAGGAATTCCCAATATTATTCTAGCATGTCCAAAGGTCAGTTGTCAATCTCCTCTCCGGTCCAGCTGGTGAATCTGGGAATCTTGAGGCAATGTTACAACTGCCTCATGTACACAGACAACCCTCTCCTCCTCCCAACAAATTCCAGCACATGTGAGAGATGCAACCATATAGCCAAATTGGAGGCTAAGCTCTCTCAACTCAGTACTGGCATAACCAGTCAGGAGGAGAAGGAAACCACACTCACTACAATTCCAGTCTCACACAGACCTACCACGACAGCAAACCAAACACATAATCACACAAAAACATACTCAGAGGCTCTAAATAAAGATCTGCCGAAGCAGCAGAGACATCCAAAGCAGACACCCAAGCAGCCGCTACCCCAAAACAAAACACGTGCAACACATATCTCACAAAGCCAGTGTGCCAAACAGTCACAGCCCTTAAGACTAAACAACACACCTGATACACCTGTAATAGGTGACTCTATCGTCAGGCACACTGACGTCCCGCTCACCAGGCTGAACAAGGAGAGGGTCACGGTGAGCAGCATGTCGGGTGCTAGGATCCGCCACATAATACAAGCACTCAGGTCACTCCAAGGCAAGTACAAATATGACTCAGTCATTGTCCATGCTGGTGTGAATGACCTGAGATGTACCTCCCTGGACTACATGAAAAGAGACATAAAGGAGCTCTCTAAGCATGTAGCCCAGGCCGGTATGACCCTGACCTTGAGTAGCATCTTACCCTCACCAAGAATGATGCCACAATATGAAGACAAGATGATCAATTTCAACAATTGGCTTAAGTACTGGTGTCATTCAAAGGGGATCCAATGCCTGTCAGCTTGGGATGATATGCTCAACAAGCCACGATACTTCGTTAGGGACGGCTTGCATCTGTCACCCCTGGGCTTTCGGATATTGGCAAAGGCTACTGCTACCCCCATAGTGCCTTTTTTAGGCAAGGCTCAAAAGACAAACCCACCTCCATAGGTATCACAAGGGATAAGAAACTAAGAGTAATGCTACTCAACGCCAGAAGTCTAAACCTCAAGATGCACGCACTCGAAACTCTCCTTAGCACGGAGAACATCGATATCTGTGCAGTAACAGAAACCTGGTTCAGGGCTCCCGAGAGCACCCCAGCACTACCAGGTTATACCTCATACCATGCTTTTCGGCCCCAAAACTTGGACCGAACCACAAAAGGAGGGGGAGTATCGATATTCATCAAAGATACCCACACCTCCAGGTTGGTGGCAAAGCACGAAGTATCAGAGACTATCCATGTGCAACTAACAGTGGGTAAAACTGCCTTCCAGTTTATAGCCTGCTACAGACCACCCTCCCAAACCCAGGAACCCCACTCTGGCTTCCCGAGAACACTGGAAAATATGAAGGTCTCTCCAAACACCATTATATTGGGTGACTTCAACTACCTAAACATAGACTGGGAGCATTACTCTAGCTCCAACACCCTAGCCCAAAGGTTCCTAGAATTTATAAACTCAAATGCTATGGAACAACTTGTTACCACTCCCACAAGAGGGGAAAACATACTGGACCTGATCATCACCAACATGGGGACTCTATGCTCCAGACCAGAAATGTATCCCTCACTGGTAAGATCAGACCATAAACTAATCTCACTGGATATTCACATCCCGACCCCACCCCCTGCCCAGAAAACCACAGTGAAAAACTTCTCTAAAGCAAATTTCACACTCCTCAAAACTGAGGTGGAATCCTTCAAAGCCCCGGCCTGTGGAAAATACGGCCCAGACTGCAGAATCCTTTATAAATGCATTCTATGAACACCTTCAGGAATGCATGGATCATGCGATCCCAAATAAAACCAAGACCCAATCCTCCAAAGTCAGACGTCCTGTCTGGTGGACCCCAGCCATAAACAAACTATACAATAGAAGGAGGAAGCTACTAAATGATAGAGCAAAATCCAAAAAGGGAAGGCATCACTGATCAGTATTAGCAAAAAACTACGGGCACAAATAAAATTGTCTAAGGCTAGCTTCGAGAGAAAAATTGCACAGGACACTAAGGATAATCACAAGGCTTTCTTTAGTTATGTTAGGAACCTGGGTGGTAATTCCCAGATATGCTCAGAATTAGTCCAAAATGACAAAAAATACACCGAACCCACAGACATTGCCAACATCCTAGCTGACAGGTTCAGCGCAAACTTCTCCCCCCCCCTCCCCACCAAAAGTGCAAATATCTATCCCAGCAGAGTGCTGCCCCCCTGACATCTCAGATACTCAGGTAAGAGCCGCCCTCTCCAAAGCAAAAAACACAGCATCAATGGGACCAGATGGTGTCCCGGGCTGCATCCTACATGAACTCCAAGAAGAGCTAAACCCAAACATAAAACTACTGTTCAATCTCAGCCTTACTACAGGATATGTGCCCAAAGAGTGGCGTACAGCAACAGTGGTCCCTCTCCATAAAGGTGGTGCCTCAACGGATCCTGGAAACTATCGCCCCATAAGCCTGACTAGCTTGGTCTGCAAAGCTATGGAAAGGATCATCATGGACCTCATAAATAAAGATATTGGGGACCTACAAACACTGGATCCTACCCAGTTCAGCTTTGTTAAGGGCAGATCCTGCCTCTTAAACCTGGTTGATTTCTTTGAAACAGTCACCAAGGCCATTGATGAGGGAAGGTGGTCCACACAGCCTACCTGGACCTCACAAAAGCCTTCGATACAATACCCCACTCGGGCATTATAGATAAGCTCACCAGCTTAAATATAAACCCCTATGTCACTAGATGGATTGCAAACTGGCTCAAGGACAGAACCCACATGGTTAGAATTGCTGGAGCCATGTCAGACTCCAAACCAGTTACAAGTGGCATCCCACAAGGCTCAGTCCTGGGACCTCTCTTGTTCGGTATATATTTCTCGGAGGTACAGGCCAACATGGAAGGACTGTGGCTGACCAAGTTCGCAGATGACTGCAAACTGGGCACCATAATCGACTCTTTAGTCGACACAAGCATCCTCCAAAAGGGCCTCATAGAAACAGACAACTGGTGCCAGAGCCATGGCCTCAAGCTAAATGCCAAAAAGTGTATAGTCATCCCCTTTGGCAAAAACAAAGTGCCCACAAATTACCACATAGGTGGTAATCCATTAAGTACAGAAGAAGTAATTAGGGACCTGGGGACCCAAGTTGATAGCAATCTCTCATTTGACAACCACATGGCCAAAGTGGTTAGAAAAACATTTTATATAGCCCACCTAATCATGAAGGGATTCACATCTAGATCAGGGGACGTCATCGTGCCTCTTTACTCATCCCTCATCAGGCCCATAATTGAGTATAATGCCCCTTTTGGGATGTACCTTACCAGACACCTGCAGCAACTGGAAAGACCCCAAAAGTACCTCACCAAGAGGATCAAAGGGCTCAAACAGATGCCATATGCTGCCCGGTTAAAGAAACTCCAGCTCTACTCAGTGGCATACCACCTGTTCAGAGGCGATCTGTGCCTGATGTATAAAGCCATGTCCAACCCGGAATTAATGGACATGCTGCACCTCAGAAAATCCAAATCCCATCGAGCTACGCTCGAGACTTGAACCTCAGCACTGAAATAAATAGGACATGCTGGAGGGACAGATTCATGACCCAGAGGCTCCCTTCACTCTGGAATAAAATCCCAGTCCAGGTTAGGCAGAGTCCCTCATTGACTCTCTTCAAGATGAATCTTGATGAGTGGATGGGAGATCGTAGGTTTACCCCGGGTATCACTTCTGTGTCACTGTTAGACAGAGGCACAGTATACTAACCTCGAAAAAGAGCATAGCAAAATAAATTTAAAATGGGTGGCGAAAGCCAAACACATTCTGGCTAGGCTTATAAATGCCCTAGGGCAGATAGCCTAGTATGAACCTATGAACCTATATGTATTCAAAGAAAATTCTCATTTTTCTTCTAGAATACATAGGAAGACTACATTTTCCAACAGTTATCTGGAATATTCAAGCAACCATCCTAAGTCTCTTATGAAGAATATTTTTAAGGGGCAAATAATTAGAGCTCTCAGAATGACATCTGGTTATTCTGATATGATTGTAGAGGTGGCTTATATTACTTCAATATTTAGAGATAGAGGCTATGACACTAGAATGATGTGTAATATAAGTAGTCAAGTAGTTAAAGGATGGGAAACTAGATATATTCCATTACTAGGTTTGGAATTCAACAGCTCATATAATATTCAAAATAACAAGGCTGTTATCACTAAACCTCATCCCACAGATTTTTGTAGATCTTGTATTTTAGAATATGGACCATTTTCTTATAAAGTTAAAGAAATTTTAAGCAGAAATTGGAATATTATATTAGCTGATACACAAGTAGCCAATATTTTAGGACATCGACCTTGCTTTGTCAACAAAGTTGGTCGTAATATCAACAGACTGTTAGAAAATCCTCCCTTACAAAAATTTAATACACATAAAAACACACAAAAATGTGGCAGTTGTAACTGGTGTCTCTTAATCAACACCAGTGAAGGTATTAGGTTGGACAATGTGATTCGATCATTTATTAAATTTAGATCAGGAAATTGTAAAACCAGATCTGTTATATAAATCGCTTTATGTACGGTTTGTTCAGCTTTCTACATCGGGAAGACCAAGAGACAGCTGAACAAACGTATTTATGGTCACATCTATTCCATTAAGAAGAGCGATGAGAAAAACGCTCTTTATAGGCACATTAAACAATATGGGTCTGATCATCGATTCACGTTTGCTATAATTAATACTGTTAAATCTGATCCTATGGGGGGCGATCAGGAGTGCTACTTATTATTTAGGGAAATGTGGTGGTAAATATATACTGATGCTGCATCCGCCCCAGGTTTGAATGATAATATAACTATGAAGCCACTATTGCACAGATTGAATTATTAATTATTATGTAATTTATACATTTTTTGCATTCCTTTTTTGCAGGAATATGCCCAACGAAACTATATATATTTCATACAACTTAGTAATTGGATTATTTATTGTATATTTTCTTATTATACATTTTTAACATATTCAGATATTAAGTAGTTGTTTTTTAAGATATATTAGTGTAGTTAAGATTTGTGTGAATTGACTACATTGTGGTAAAAGAGTATGTACAGCTTTAAATACCTTTTAAATTTTTGGCGCCAAAGATTTTATATATATGGTTTTTATATATATGGTTTGTAATTCAAAATGGCTTTTAGTTCTGATGAAGCCTGTACTATATACAGGTGAAAGTGCTCAACTAGTTCTGTGATTTATTTTTAGTTTTGTGTTTCGTTCGTTATGTTATTGCATTAAATAAGTGGATTTTTTAAGTCGTTGCTTGCACAAGTTTTTTTGGAATACTTTCAGGCTTCTCAAGTCTGCATAGCGAGGCGTGACCAATTGTGTTTGTCTTCAAATTAATATCTTAAATATTACTGCTGGGATATTTGCAGACTGAGATCATTTCTTGTCATCTGACTTCAGTTACCAGGCTCAAAACAACCATTGATGCCAGATGGTAGCATTTAGCATCTACCTGTTACAATGCATAGAATTCAGATCTTTTGGCAAATTGTAGACGTCGTAAAATAATTTACATTCCTCCACATTTAAAGACAATACAGAAAACTTCTCTAGTACAGACATTATGTCTCCTGTTGCACTGAAACTGAACGATAACATCTTTTTTATGGCCCAGCAATAAAGTAATTTCATTTCAACTCCTGCGTTCCAGTTTCCTCTGTTAAAATATATACATTTAAACAGTTACAATAGTGTATATACGTTTCTGTTCTTTTCCACTAGGGTACATTGTGGATACATCTTTAAGCTCAGTACCCTGTAAAATACCCACCACCTCCCTGACATGCTGAAGCTGCTCTTGCCAGGAATGACTATGGATGACAATATCACAAGGTTAGAAAGGGTGAAATATCCTGCTCCTACTAGGATATGCTCTACTAGCCTCTGGAAAGTCATAGGGGAATTTTTCATCCCAAATGGCCTCTCCGTGAACTCATACAAGCTGAAAGGATTGACAAAGACTGACCTCTCTCTAGCGTTGGGAGTCAAGGGCACCTGCCAATAACCCTTAATAAGATCAATAGTGGTAAGATACTTAGCCCCACCCAGCTGTGCTAGTGCTTCATCTGTCCTAGGCATGGGGTAAGCATCTGACTCTGTATGACTATTTAATTTCCTGTAGTCTACACAGAACCTGGTGCTGCCATCCTTCTATGGTACCAGCACCACTGGGGAAGCCCAGGGACTTCTGGATTCCTGGATTACCCCTACTTGCAACATTTTCTGTATCTCCTCCCTCAGAGTCTGTTTGACTCTCTCAGGCACCCTATAAGGGGCTTGCTTAATAGGCCTTTTGTTCCTGTATCCACATGGTGCTGTCCCAGGTTGGTGCACCCTGGTTTCTCAGTGAGCATGTCCCCAAACTCCTGTAATACTGCTCAGATTTCTCGAACCTGGGTAAGGGATAGCTGCTGGGACATTGCTACCCTTCCACTGAGGTGTCAGTCCGGGTCTCACTGAGGAGATCAGTCACCAGATCCCTCTCAGACTCCTCCTGCCATCCACTGCAGATACTTAGCACCAGGGCCTCCCTATCATGGTAAGATTTCATCATGTTCACATGGTACAGTTTGTGCCCCTGCCTCCTGCCTAGCAGTTCTATAATGTAATTAACATCACTGACCTTCCTTACCACTTTGAAGGGTCCCTCCCAGGCTGCCTGCAGCTTGTTGTGTCTGACAGGAATGAGAACCATTACCTGCTGCCTCACAGCATACTCTTCAGCTCAAGCATTCTTATCATACCAGACCTTTTTCTGCTGTTGGGCTTCTGCCAGGTTCTCCGAGGCCAAGCCCATGAGATCCCTGAACCTTGTCCTGAGGTTTAGGACAAATGCCACAACAGACTCCTTGTGGGATTCACATTCATCTCCCACTCATCACAAATCAAATCTAGAGGTCCCCTCACCCTATGCCCATACAGTAACTCAAAGGGTGAAACCCTGTGGATTTCTGGGGCATCTCTCTGTAAGCAAACAACATATGGGGCAAATATTTGTTCTACTCCCTCTTAAACTGGTCTGCAAATGCCCATAGCATGTTCTATAGTATAGAGTTTAACATTTCTACCAGACCATTAGTCTGGGGATGGTAGGGGGTAGTCTTTAGGTGTTTCACCCCACAGTGCTTCTACAGACAGGCCAGCAGGTCTGATATGAAATTGGCACCTCTGTCAGTCATTATTTCTTTTGGGAAACCTATCCTGCTGAAAATCTCAAACAAAGTATTTGCAACTTTTTTGCCTCAATGGAGGACAGAGCCACCACCTCAGGGTATTTGGTAGCATAATCTACTACCACTAAGATATACGTTTTCCCTGTGGAACTTAGGGTATACAAAGGTCCCACAAAATCCATAGCTACCCTCTGAAACGGCACCTCAATCATAGGCAAAGGCATCAGGGGAGCCTTGACTGTGTCTCCTGCCTTACCTATCTTTTGGCACTGATCACAGGTGCTGCAGTACCCTGTTACATCTCTGGAAATCTCAGGCCAATAAAGTTCTGCATAATGTGTCTCTTGGCATGCTTTATGCCCATATGATCTGCAAAGGGAATGTCATCGGCTACGGCTAGAACTGCCAGACGGTAGGCTCTGGGCACTATCAACTGCTGTATTCTCTCACCCTCCAGCCCTCCCTCAGGGGTCTACTCTCTATACAGTAACTCTTTGTCCCCAGTATACAGATTTCCCCTTCCATAGAGAATCGGGTGCCTAACTAGCTACCTCCCGCAGGCCTTGTAATGAAGGGTCTGACAGCTGACCCTGTCTCCTCTATCTTTGTAACCCTTCCCATCTCCCCTTCCACAGGAAGTCTGGTATTCTCTGACAGCATTGCCTCACTGTCAGCCTGGTACCTACATCTGCCCTTCCAGTAACTCTGTCCAAGGGAACATCAGTATCCACAAGCAGCTATGGCTCACCTTCACTCTCACTGCTACAGGGTAGCTCCTCTCTGAAATAACCACCACACCAGTCCTGGATTCAAGTCTGTGATCTGTCTGGTCTGGGTCTCCCCAGGCTACCAGAGCCACATGCCTGTCTCCAAGTCTGACTGTGTGTAACTCATACACACAAGATTCTGTGTTATCAAAATCATTCCCTATCAGGACATGTGCAGGGATATCCTCAAACACACCTACTTGCTTGTTTCCTTTTCCACCCTCTCGGTCAAGGTAAACCCTTGCCAAAGGTATTTGGAATGGGGTCCCTCCTAAAGCTCTCACAGGAGTAGACTGTCAAAGCAAGTAGTGCTCCTCTTTAACTATTGCAGGTTTCACAGTGGTTAGGTCAGAATCTGTGTCTGTCTTAGCAGTGGCCTGTTTTCCATCTATAAGATAGGATATAACCTTTTATGGTAGTTTGGTACCCTTATTGTCTCCAGACAAAGTACTGCTGACATTGTGTCATTCCCACTTACTGGCTCTTCCATTGTGTTCCCCATCTTGCCTCTGTGGACATCTATATGCTACATGGCCCCACTGGTTGCACTTAAAACATTTAATCCTTGGTCCTGGCCATGTACCAAAACTAGTGGCTTTCTCTGCTACTGGCGGAGTCTGCTGGGGCAGTTTAAGCTGCTCACCATGGGTTTCCTTAGATCCATGAGTAGCACTGTGTATCCCTTTCCTGTGCAGTGATGCCCTGCTTGTTAGGTTGTCTCCCTTTTTCACCAACTCATCTGTGGTATTACATTGCCTATCTGCCAACCAGATTCTCATTTCCTCAGGCAAAGTGCTAAGGCCTTGTTCCCTCACCAAAAGGTCTGCAAGCCCTTCAAAAGTGGTGACCTGACAGCCACTCACCCACCTATGAAAATAAGTGCTTAGTTCAGCAATATATTCACACATACTTTCATCTGCCTTGCATCTATATTCACAAAACTTTTTCCTATAAGCTTCAGGTTTTAAAACATTCTAACAAACACTTTTTGACTGTATTATAATTTAAGCAATCAGTATCAGACAATTTAGAAAAAGCAGTTACAGCTCTACCATGGAGTAAGGGGGTCAGGAACCATACTCAGAGCCCTTGGTCAACATTATACTGTTTACATACCCTTTCAAACATATGAATGAAACTATCAAAATTATCCCCCTCTGTAAATTATGAAAGAAATGTATTGACCTTTGTTGCTTCTGGGGTTCGGTTACTCCCTTCCCCATTACCTTCATGACCCTGGCAAAGAGTCAGCATCTCCTTCTCATGTTGCCTCTGCCTCTCCTTCTCAGCTTTCAGATGTCACAGTTCTCATTTTCTTCAGCCTCCAGACATCTCAGTCACTCTGCTGCATCTGTTTCCAAATGTTTGGCCTCCAGTTCAAGTCTCTTTAACTACAGACAGATTTTTAAGTCCTCTGTCCATTTTCTGAGAGTTGTACATCTGCAAGGCCAGCCTGGTTGTCCTTCTGATTGCTGGTCTGTGATGCAGCTGTGCCCAAGGCTACAATCATTTCTGCCTTAGTCAGGTTGGCATGCATCAGTCATTTAGCCTGGCACATCTCAGCCAACTGGCTCCTTGTCAGCTTGACATACTCCTCTGATGACATGTTTGCCTGCCCTCCCTGACTAACTAAGCTAACAAAATAAATAAAAAATGTGATATGAAACTCTGAATGCTCATTGTGAGGCTGATTGAGAGTAGAAACACCTTCAGTGACCACTGTTCACAGGCTACAGGAATTCAATATCCACACCACTACAAGCCAATTAATATGTGATGTGGCTAACCCACTGCCAACCAATTAATATGTGACACCCCTGCACTGGCCTAGTAATCAGGGAGCCTCAATCCTCACCACTGGCAACAGTGGGGAGCGTACATACTGGGAGGATGACAAGTACACACCCAGTAAAGTGTAATTTCCCTTAAGAGCACACAGAGATTACAGTCAGTCTGGGGCTAGTTTCTCCCTCTTTCCCTAGATCCCCAATACGATTCCCCACTTTTACAGCTATAGGGTTGAGATCTCAGCTGAGTGGCCAAACCAAAACCTCCAGCAATGTCTCTGTCCAACCAGTGCTTTGTGACCCAGCCCACATAGAAACACACACACACACACACACACACACACACACACACACACACACACACACACACACACACACACACACACACACGCACACACGCACACACGCACACACACACACACACACACACACACACACACCTGGGAAAGGCCTGCACAGGTTTATTAGCTATGTCCCCTTCTGCCCAAACTATAAGGTAGTTCTAATTTCCACCAGCTAACTCTTTATCAGCTACTTAAGGCCCTTAACAAAGGGTGTCCAATCCTACTGTGTAATGTTACTAGTATCCAAACGGTAGTCTGACCAAGAGCAAGGCTATTTAGGAGTGGCCTGTACAGTGTCATCAAATAGATATGCAAATACTCTAAGAACTTAGTATGTCTTACAGATATCAGCCACAAAGATAGGTTTAAATATATTTAATAATAAATAAAGGTACAAGGCCATACTAAATATGTATTCACAGTGACTTCAGAGTTCAAAATCACAGGAAATATTTAAAACAACATTGCAGGACAGTCTCTAATAAATAAAAAAAACTTCTAAGCTATACTTTAATGTATTCCTATCTGAATCTAAAAGAGTTAGTATTCCCCAAAACTTGCTTATAGCAAGGCAAGTGCAGAAGGTGGTGATGGGTGGATGTTTCTAGGTGAAAGACAAGATACAAAATGTCCATTCTCTCTCTGAGAGAGTTCTTAAATTAATATCAAATATTACTTCTGGGTTAGCTTGGATGACATCACTTGTTGTCACCTGACTTTAGTTCACAAGCTAAACCCCCAGTGTAGTATTTGACATCTTTTTGTGAAAAATGCATATTTCTCATGTTTCCAGATCCTGGAAGTCATAAAACAATAAAACACTTCTGCATCTCAAAACTAGTAATTACTTCTCTTCTAACACAATACAAAAATTTCTAGCTTTAGACATTGTGTCTGCTACTGAACTGAAACTGAGAGATAACTTTTTATAGCACAATTGTAAGACAATTTAATTTCAACTTATTTTCTTGAAGTTTTGTAACTTAACCCTCTATGTTCTAGTTTCTATGGTTAAAACATATACATTTACATAATTACAATAGTTTATATACATTTCTATTCTAAACCAGCAGGACATGCTGTGGTTACAGTTTAGCGCAGTATTTTACACCTTTACACCCACTTCTGTATGAATAGTATCAATATTCTCAAATGACATATAATTATTTACAAAATTCCAGATAGCTGGGCTAGCAGTATTTCCTTTTGTGACAGCTTGTACAAACCATCTTGTCATACAGTTCTAATACATTTGTAACACGAGCATATGAACCATGTTGATACATATGAACCATGTTGATATTCACAAATGACATATAACTTCTACAAAATTCCAGATAGCTGGGTTGGCAGTATCTCCTTTTGTGACAAGGTGACTAAAGATGCAAAGGTACAACAAAATTAAGTTGTTCCCTTAATTAGACAAAATAGTCTGACTGTAAGAGATGAGGGTATCAAATAAAATAAAAGAGTATTTTAAGCACCTGCACTAGTGAAACATGATGCGGGGGAAAGCAAAAGCTATGTTTTGGCTGCATCAATTTTTTATATAGGGAGGTAGGTAGAACTTCCTTGCAGTAAAGGAAACAGAAACATGACAGAATTTATGGACTGGATGGTCTTCTCCCAAAATGTTACAAAACCTTTGAGGTGGGGAATGCTGTACTCAGTGACCCAAATAAAAGAAGTCTTAATAAAAATGGGAAGCATCACACATCACTGGGTTAATTATTATCGTAGATCAGTATTAAAGATTATCAAATATTAGCTAATATGCTCTGCTGAAGATTAATAAACATGTTATATAAACTTTTACACCCTACTCAGTTTGAGTTGCCCAGAGGGAGATATTTCTCAGGCAACATAATTGGCTCAAGTTGTAATAGTCTCAGTCCGTGACAATTTATAAAGAGGCTTGCCTCCCACAGATCAACTTTTTTTGCCATTATGTTAAGGTACACAATTAATGTGCCTTTCAGAAAACTGTATAATTCTGTTCAAAATAACATAGGGAGCAGCAGATTTAAATCTGTGAACATCTGCATAAAAAGCTTCTTGTAATTAGGAAATGGAACAGATTTGATCTTGGTTTGATTTAGCAGACCTAGCTACAAAATAAATATATAACACTTTCCACCTTAATGGACTAAATTCTAATTTCTAAAACAACAAATTACTTTTTAGTTCCAAATGGGGCTTAAAATTACTATTTTTATCATTACAGCAAACTAGTGCTTCAGGATTTGCCTTCAAAGGTTCTGAAAATGCTGAAGTGCTAGTCTGATGTAATCATAAATAAAGCAAAAAAATGTTAAGTTCCATTTGGGACTAAGAAGTAATTTGTAACTAGAAAATAAACACTACACTCAGAAGAAATATTTAATCTATAAACATGACACTATCTTACAGTATAATTTTGGAATACATGGGATGCTACCTCCAGTTTCTAGAAATAATACTGGCTGTTACAACTTCAAACCTTTTTTGCCATGATGAATACAGAGATTGCAAGCATCTCCCAGTCATGACCAGCAGATCAACTAAACCAAGGTAGTGATGGTATATGGAAATCATCCATAGATTCACTAACATCATGTCTGACCTCCAGAAGTACACTGACTCCGGATGATTAAGAAAGAGATCCACTATATGGTGGTAAAATTTGGTCTAGAGTAATTTACAAAAAAATTAAAACAAAATAAAATCCTGCAGTTATGGCTATAGGGAATTGTAGGAATTTATTTAAAAAAATCCAAGAAATCTACTGTCATTAAACCATCACATTATTTGCAGCTGCATATAACAATTCAAATTACAATCAGCTGATTTTTGAGGCACATAATGGCATGACATTTTATATCTGAACTTCAGCTCTGTATCCAGTAGAGTGTCAGACCATTCCAGACTGCAGTCACAAGGATGGTGCACCAATAAGAGAACTTATCCAGTATTAGTGAGCAGATACAAAACACCTCAATTTCTTATTTCTGTTAGCCAGTTTCAGGTTCATGTTTAATTTGTTTTGGACCAGTCAGCTTACAGTTTATATGAATCATCAAGCTGGCCCTTCCTTAAGTTGTAGTGAGTCCTCTTCGAATCCTCTGACCTAGGGATATTGATCAGTGGACTTTTTGTTGTTTATTTACTGATATTTGATTACCGGGAAATTCTGACTGGGTAGGGGGCTTGGTGAGAAAATCTCCAAACTATTGCAAAGCATTTTAAGAACAATAATTTTATAGTTTTTAAAAATAATGCAAGAAACAACTACAAACAGTTTAAATAATTATACCATATTAGACATAATATGAAAATATTGGTTAAGAATAGATACAAATTATATGACAATGATTTAATAGTTGGAGAAATTTTAACCAGATTATAGAAAAATTAAAAGATAAGTTAGCATAATAGAAACAGGAATTGCAGTACAAAGTGACAAAAAAGTAAGGTTATTGCATATTTAGAGAGAAAGCCAGAAAGAGAGAAAGATTATTAGGTTTTTGAGATCCTCCAAGCTTTGCTGTCTGATTATAAACAGATTATTTCCAGATAATTTTACCTATTCTGTTGCCTTTTTTTTATTCCCACCATGGTAAACCAGTACCAGGCAGTATAAAGGCTCATTCTACTTGAGTCTTGAATTCTTCATTGCCATATTGGAAAAAGGTTGGACTCAAAAGTATTCTACAGGCAGCTGTGCTGTCCTCTGTAAATACCTATACAAGACATTACAAACCTTTTACAAGGTATTCCTTTTCTAGATCCAGGACAAGCTTTGTGAGGACCATTCTCCAGGGTTACCTGGGTAAATATTGCTCCTCCTCCCAGGTTGAATAGGGTTGTGATAATCAACATATATAACCTAAATGCTAATGCAACAGTGGGAATGATGAATATAGGGTACAGCTGTGCAAATTTAATTTACCCATAACCTCCCTCCCTGCCGTGCACTCCCACCCTCCTTCCTCCGAGTATTGCTGAGAAATAGCTTGGTGATAATTTCCTATTTTTGGTGATAATTTCCTATTTGTTTACTTCAGTATGAGCATGCTACTTCATACATGCAAAAAGTCCTGAAAAATCTTCACTCTGACTTGTGATTTTCTCTCCATGAGGCTTCCCAGTCAGCACTCAGAATGAAGGTGGAATGAAGACAGAACTATTGGAAGCTGACCAGTTGTTGCATCTTGGGAAAAACACAAGCCATGAAGCCTAAAGGCTGCTGCAGCAATGGAAATGATGAACATCTGGTTGTGAGTACACACATGAGAAAATACTTTCCTCAGTATATTTACTGTTGTGTCGGAATCAGTAAAGCACAGACACGGGCATATCTTCACTGTACACTGTCATTTCTGGTTGCATTTTATGTATGCGCTGTAGAGACTCAGATTTGGACAGTCTTCAGTTTCTTCTTACTAAACCTTGTTAGATTACTCTTACAATCTGGCTTTTTGAGAGTTTTTTCCAACATTTAAAAAATTGCCCATGTTTTCCATATGAGAGATACAATTTACCTTTGTTAGTCAATCTTTTGTTATATAGAAACTTTCCACCACAGTTGCTGCACTCACAAATGTTGTGTGGCTTTCACTGATAATCATACCCAAGTTATTGTAAATGTTTTGGTTCTTTACTATGCTGTGCCTGGACATATATTTTTCTTTCATTCATATTTTCTTCCTGAATTTCTGCAATTCTGCCCTAGTCTAATAGGTCTTTATATGAAAGGTCTGCTTCACTGAGTGAATGTCTTCTTAATTAGTTAATGAATATAGTGTGTACAGTTTGAAAGATAATGAGTGTTGTTATATGATCAGTTATGCAAAGAAGGATCCGTTTCACATTTCTAAAATAAATCAGAAAATAACAATCGAGAAACGCATTGCTCGTAATCAGAAACATCATGTCTGGCCAATAAAAATGCTGCCAGTGCTCAGTTTTCAAGATATGAAAATTTGTTTGTTTTTTTTTTACTGACAATTCACAGAAAAATATAAATCTGGAATTAAACTAACTATAATTGTAAAAAAACAACAGTTTTGCTGAATAGTGCTTGCTTTTTGTACTGTTAAAAATTATTATCGCTCAAACGATGCTATAATTTGTTTGACTTATACTTTTAGCCTGATTTTCTTTTACAAAAGACTCATGAATCTAAGGATATATTTAGTCTAGTATATGTGCAATGTTGCACATCTGATACGTGTTTTTATCTGACCAGGTACCTCACATCAGCCTTCAGATACATTAACTAAGAGGTCATCAGGTAGATGTCCTTATATTCACTGCTGCAGCATTCTTAACAGATGGGATTCCCTGCAGTGGAAGCCCAAACATCCAACCAGTTTACCTACTCATTTCACAGAGAGAGCGGTGGAGGACTTGGCTTGGACACTCAGTTGAAGACCTAAGCAAGGCTAGTGGGGAGTCTTATTGAGGACCTGGAGGGAGACAGAGACATCCAGACCCTGGGCTGAGTGTCTGCTCTGTATGTTCTTAAGGGAAATTGTGATTGATGCAGAGAGGTCTGCATCTTGAAATATTGAGTGTCTTCATTTGTATTCCAAGTGAACGTTCCTCTCCAGTGTCAGTCATGAGGATTCAGGCTCCTTGATTACTGGCCCATAGTGGGGATGTCACAGATGCCATGAAACCCAGAGCTCTCAGAAGCTCCCTGGTGGCAATGGAAGCCAGAGGAAGAATAGTTTGAAAGAAAGGAACGAGAGTTACGGCCTTTGGAGGGGGCAGGGAAGCAAGTATTGGCACCATCTGGATCCTGCAACCCAGAAAAACATGAACCTGAGAAGGAGTCAGAGAAGACTTTTTGAAATTTATAGTGAACCCCAGGCTTTGAAGAAGGGAAACAGCAAAATGAAGATTTTTCAGAGTCCCTGGAGAGGATGCCTGAATCAACAGGTCATCTAAGTAAGGAAATATGTGGATCCCTAGAAGTTTGCAAAAAGCAATCACAGGAGCAAGGCATTTGATGAACACCTGTGGGGCAGCAGAAAGGCCAAAGGGCAAAGCAGAGAAATGAAAATGCCAGGAAGCAAGAGAAATGTAAGAAATTCTTGAAAAGAGGATGGATTGGAATATGGAGATAAGAATCCTTAAGATCCAGAGACACCATATATGCCTGAGGGAGCAAGAGAGGAAACAGAGTCTGAAGGGACAGCATCTGAAAGTAAGGCACTTTTAAAAAAGTGTTTAGATGAGAGAGATCTAGAATAGGTATCCAAGAGCCCTCTTTTCTGTTTACTAGAAACAGTCTGGAGTAGAACTCTTTCCCCTTTGGGACACAGGCACCTCTTAAATAGTACCCTGAGTCATGAGATCTTGAAGAACCTCTGGGAAAAAGGGAAGTTGTTCCTGAGGAGGCTGAGAAATGGCCATAAAAGGAGGACAGGATTTCCACACCATGAAGTACCCCTGATGAATAATTGACAGAACCCAGGAATCCTGAGAGATCTGAAGCCAAACAGGAAGAGAAAGAGAAAAAGAAAGGAGAAGAGAAAGAGGAATATGGTTGGGAAGAGATGGAGAGTCATGCAGCACCTGGGCTGTCCAGAAAGGAAAGCTTTGGAGTCCCTGAAAACTGAGTGGCCTTAGCAAGAGGAGCCCAGTTGCCACTATTATTACCTTTAGTAGAAGGTCAGGGTTGCCTACGAACAAAGGCAGGCTAAGTGAGTTAGTTTCTCTGAAATTTAGGCACAGGAGAAACCAACACGTTTAAGCTCCTGTAAGGCCTTAAACTCATCCTGAAGGGACTTATTCCAGCAGCAGCTTCCCCAAACAAAAATTTAGAATCCAGAGCATCCATCAACTTAGCCTAAATATCATCGGGTAGAGGTTGAAGCCTAAGCCAAGAATACCTCCCTATCACTGAACCAAAAATAGCAGCCCTAGAAGAGGCATCTGCTGCATCATAACTACATTCAATAGAATGATGAATGACTTGAAAGGAAGTCCATAGCAAGGAAAGAACAGAAGTTTTACCCTCTGAGTCTGGAAAACCAGAAATAAGTTGACAGGCCTGAGAAAGAACAGCCAACACATACCTAGACATATGTGTCTGATAATTAAGAGACCTAAAACCTAGGGTAACAGAAGTGTAAACCTTGTTACTCAACCTTTTCATAGTTCTGCTATCCTTGTCAGAAGGCAATCACTTGGCGAAAGAAGCATTTGAGACTGCTTATCAGAGAATACAGGCACGGCAGAGGGGTCAGCAGTAGGACATTTATATAGGAAAGAACAATCCTCAAGCACCCTATAAAACCTGTCAGGCTTCTTGAGAGCAAGGGGCAGAGAATCAGGCGCATGAGAGGTATTGGAAAAAGCATCCAGCAAAGTAGCCAAAACAGGAGGAATAGCTGCAGGTTTAGGATATTCCATCTGCAGCAACTCATAATACCTCCGATAGATATTAGAGACCTGAGCACAATCCCACTTAAAAAATCCATCCTCATAGAGAGTGTGTCCCCAAAAGAAATTTCCTCCAAAGGAACATCAGGACTAATAGATTCCTCCTCCTCTGACCCATAGTCCAAAGAACAAGGAATCTGAGTAGAATAAGACAGGGATTCATCATCAGAATCCAACTCACCCTCAGAAGAATCCTGTTCTCTAGGCCTTTTAAGATGAGTAGAGGACTAAGGAGGTTGCAGGAACCAATACCCCTTGAAGAGGCCTTAAGGACATTAAATCAGTAAATAGCCCCTGAGTGAAGGCCTGCCACTCCCTTTGTGGAACCCTAGGAGCAGAAGAAACATTATTAATTTTTTGTTTCTTCTTTAAGGGAACATCCCCTCCAAAAAACAGAGAAGGCTCAGACCCAGGAGAGCCATCGAAAACCATAGTAGGAACTTCTTCTCCAACCAAAAACTGAGGAACTCCCCTAGGTTCCTCGGAAAAAATCAGCCGTTGTTCCCCCTGAACATCTGAGATGGATACCTGCAAAGCCTCTTTGGATGTGCTGCCAGCCAGACCCTTACCATCCTCAGACATGGTTGCAGCAGAAAAATCTGACAAGACAGCCTGGCGAGACTGTGGGTTTGTAATGACCTTGGGAGAAACACCTAACACAAGCTGGACAGTGGAAGAGTCTGTTCGTACCTTTTTCACCTTCTTCTTTCTCTTCCCTAACAGCTGACACATGGGGTGGGAGATTCCTTCCATTGTATCTTTAGAGAGAAGCTTAAGACTCTGGTTCTCAAGATACAAGGAAAAGGGAAGAAAGTCTACTACAAAGGGTCTTTGGAATGGATGCCTGACAAAAAGAACAGGATGTATAGTCATGAGACGCTCCTAGACAAACAAGACACTTATAGTGGCAGTCTTTGTGAGGAATCTGTCTCTCACGATGGCATTTACCCTTCCTGAATGATATTAACCCCAAGGAGCACAAAAAGTGGCACTCATCTGCAACTGTAATAGAAGTCAGCAAAGAGGCATAGGTAGTCACTGGAGAATAAAAATGCATTCAACTGGCAGAAAATGGATGCAGGTAAACAGACCAAAGGTAAAAAGATATATTCAGACTGGCCACAAAGAATTTCTGTTTATGGAAAGCCTGAATGTCGCATTTATGCCCTATGCTATGCAAGGAGCATTTGGGTGACATTTGGCATGCCTTTTAAAAGCAACAAGTAGTCTTTGGTAGACTGGCCAGACTTTGGGCTTCCACACCAAGGGATCCCATCCATTAAGAATACTGCAGCAGTAAAGGCAACGACCAACTGTAATGGTAAGATTTTATACAACTGTACTTTCTCTGTAATCCTATAAGCAGCACTCAGCTACCTGGCCTTCCAAGAAGGAGTCATGGGTGTTTTCCACATTGCACACACTACAAATAAGTTAAATATATAGAAATAATGGGTGCCCAAGCTAACCTCAGAAAGATTCCTAACCTTGTTTCTGCAAAACCCAGGCATGTAGATAAGACTTAAGTATGAGCTGTAGAATGGGAAAGGTTACCCTCCTTGTCTATTGCTTTGGTTCAGTAACTGTTGACTGTCTAAGTATGGGGCACGACTGTAGTCTTAAAAGGCAACATCACACTTTGCAGGTAAGACTATTCTTCCTCTTTATGGCAAAAGAAAGGGAGCTATAAAAATGTATATGTACCACTCCTAATGTGGTAGTTACCTCCTAGTCAGAATAAAAATAATTTCAGTATCATTTGAGGAAATACACTTCTTAAAAGCACATTGAAATTAGCAAATTGCACTATCAATCTCATAATGAAATAAATTGTCTTTGGCAATTGTTAATGATAAAATGTCTGCCTAAAATAAACAAGTCTAGTATATACATAAAACAAAGGAATCGTGACATACAATTCAAAAGCTATAATATGATAGATTGCAATAGAATTGCAGCACTTTAGTTTTTCAAAGACTAAACTAAATGAACATTGTATAAGAAATATCTGTGGAAATAATTGTAGCAAAGTGAAATAAAAAAAAACATGAACTTGTGCTGGCTTCCTGGAAGATGAAAAGTAAAGAATTCATTACAGTACAAAGATGTCATCTGTGAAACATTACTGTTGTTTAAATATTACATTAACATCAAAACTTGTGCAACTTGGACTGCCCTGGTATACACGTTTGGAACTATTCTGACTGCTATTGCTGACACATGCTTCAAGCTAAAGTAGAACTTATCAGACAGTATACCCCAACGAGTAAATAAAAAGAATGGCAACAAATATAACAATATTAAAAACTTGTATAACATTTGGTTGGCCTGTTCTACAAGAACGTTTCACCACTGTCCTTTTTTCCAGAGCTAACTTGTTTTGAAGCAAACATCAATGTTATGTTTCTTGGTTTGGGAGAAGGTGGTTGAGATCTTCTTACAGGCACAAAGCACTCTGATGTGTGCCATGAGGTTGACATGCTCATTGCTTTTCTGATTTAAGCAAGACTTTTTACCTTCTGGCAATGTAGAGAGCAGATATTCTACAGCCTACTCCATCAAAATGAATTTATATTTGTTCTTTATTGATACACTTTAATTCGCAATCAACAATTCCTAACAGCTGCTACATACCTGCTAGAAACAGATATATTCCATACCAATCAAAAATCCACTCTATACAGGCTACCTAGAAATTCTGTTGAGTTTATATTTTTGTATTTTGTATAGATAATTATAAAGCAGAGCAGAACAGAAGAGTAACAATTCGTTAATGTTTTTGTCTTACAGTGCTTGTCTTGATTCAATTCCTAGCTGAAGGTACTTGCTGTGCTAAGAATGCATGTCATCCATGAATGTATATGGGATTATGACAGGGGCTCTGGTTTCCTCCTATACCCCAAAGACATACTAAATGGGCTGAACTGGTACTGCTCTAAAATGGCAGTAGAACTGGACTTCCAGTAAAGATGGAGCCACAGAAGAGAAGAACAGCAGTTAGTCTGAATTGTTTTGTTGAAAAGTTAAATTTGTTGTACTAAAAGTGATCATTAAAGGTTATTTGAATCATTCTGTACCTGCTGTGCAGTCTAAAAAGTGGTATGTGGATTGTGATGAAATAAAACAGTTAAAACCATTGAAAAGTTTGCTAAGTGAGATATATGCTGATGCCAAGATCATAACTACACCTGCTTCCCCTGCAGCAACACTGACTAGCTTGCAAAGTTCATCTACGATGGGGTGAGGTTACTTCTGATCATCTGGAGTTGACGTTTTACCATCACATACCCAGAAAGTCAAGTTGAGTTGTGTGAATCTCACATATCATCTATCAAAATGTTGAATACTGACATTACAGACTTTTCCAAAGTTGACCTCCTTCTGGACCCATGTTAGCACTTGTTCCTGGGACCTGAGAGGTAGGGAATTTTGGCATTCAGTGTCATTTTTGTGCATGCTGGTATTCGGCATGCAGACTTTCAAAGAAAGGTTATGGTGAATATTTACTTGCCCTTCCAAACATGGAGTATTTAATAGTAAACTGGAAATAACTGTATCTGTGTCTGAATTACCAACTTTAAATCAGTGGCTCATTGATTTTGTGGAGACGGGTTAATATAAAGTCATTTGAAAATACATTGACTTCATATTCAAACCAGCTCCAAGATTTAGCTATGGAAATATTGGAACTTAAATATGAGAGCAGCACTATGATCTCCAAAACTGAGGATTTTCAAGCTCAAACTATTGACCATGTGGATAGAGAAAGTACAGTTGTGTACACTTACCATAAATGTCGATGTTCGAGTGTATCCACTGTTCCAGTCATCACACTTGGGTTATCTGAATGCAGGTAGCCCTCAGTTGCCCCGAATACCAGAGTCTTGGGATTTCTGCATTGGATGCTGTTGCCTCTTCCATGATGTAAGGTCGTCAGGGGTATAAAACATGCAGTCGACGCCATTACATCAGTTTTTCTTGCCAAAGCAGAAGCAGTTTGCAAGCTGTTAAGGTATGCAAGGTTTCACCAAAAGAAAAAATCCTCTGGAGGGGAGGCAGAGAGAATGGAATCCTCTGCATCTGAATCCTCATAGGTAGACAAGGGTAAGTCTTGGTAATCAGAATCATCTGATTCATGGTCTGTAGAATCAGAAGGAAAATCAATTATTTGTCTTTTAGAGGGGGAAGGCTGGCTTCCCCTAATAAAGGTTATAAGGTCTTCAGCCATTCTAAGCATTTGATTCTGTGGCATGAGAGCTTGAGCATGCGCTTTGGTTGTCAGTTTTCTGGGCATCGTGCAAACTCTGGGCCTGAGAAACTCGATAGTTTTAGTCAAAAACGAATTTGACGGTTTAATACGAACATCGGAAAGTCAGAATACACCCTCAGAAGCCAGTGCCTGCACAGTGGCTCTAGGCCCATCCAAGGTAGAGACATCTGCAGTTTCCAAAGATGAAGAAGCATCTTACAACATACTGGACTCCAAATGGGTCTCAGCAGAGGCCTGTGAATCTGTAGAACTGGGTATCAAGGGCTGGGAAGGCACCTCACTAAGTTCCGGCCTATGCAGTCTGTCTCTGTCTTTATCCTTACATTTTTTCAGAAGATAGGTAGTCGGATGGCTTACTGAAGCCATTTCGGAATACGAAGAACAACAGCAAAAGAATTTAGTGACAAAGATAGGCCGATGACGAATAGTTCAGGTGTTAAGGCACAAAACCTACAGCAAGGAACGTTGTGGTCTGGGCCTAAACAGGTGACGCAGTAAGAATGAAAAACTCTGTGAGGTATTTGCTTTCCACAGGCAGGACAATTGTTAACTTTTTCTGACATCAGTTAGAGCAAGAAAAAAGGATCCCCAACGGGGTACTTAGCTTTAGAAGACTTTAAGTTTGAAACTCGAACAATGAAAATTTTAGGTAGCAGCAGACCGGCACTTGTGAACTGCTTCTGCTTCAGGCTCCCACACGGCAAGAAAAGCTGATGTAATGGCGTCAGCTGCAGGTTTTATACCCATGATGACCTGACATCATGGAAGACGCTTTAGCTTTCCCAAGACTCTGGTATTCGGGCCGACTGAGGGCTACCTGCAGGCAGATAACCCAAGTGTGATGACTGCAACAGTGAAACACGAAGAACATCACCACCAGGATTTTCATTTATCGGGAGTGCCTAAACATTAAGAATATATCAAGTTAGTAGAATGGTCTGTTCTTACTAAAAGGGTGATTAAAATAGAAACAGCACATCATTTTAAAACATTTAATAAGGATATTGCCAAAGCTAATATTAAGAATTGAGACTAAGAAGAAAATTCTATCTACATTATGGCTTGCAGGGAAATTATTAATGGGTGGTGATAGCAGAGTGTACTGTAAACTAGTTTATTCTACAGGTACAAGAAATTACAGCTCAGACTTCAACCCCCCCCCACCCCCTGCTATCACATTATACAGGCGGGGGGGATATAAGTTTAAACTGATATACTTGGCTTCACTAAAAGCAAAGGCAGGTGGAGCAGTTACTTTCATGGACCTTGATGAAGCAGGAGGCTTAGAGACATGTACAATAAGGGCTAGCCATAGATTGCCCCTCTCAAGTACAGAGTAAGAAATCACTTGCTCATTAATTAGAGCCACAACATTTATTTAAGAGATGGATGCAGCTAAGAAAGAAAGAAATCTGAAATGTTTCCAAATCTGGCTAGTTCTAGTACTTAACTGTTACAATTGGCCATTATGCGAGTGTCATGCAAATATCGAATATTATAAGAGATTCAAATCGATGTTTGTTTATTGGACAAGTCTTTTGGTTTAGGAACTACAACTGGACATTAAGACAACAAGAACAATAAGGCAACAGCAAGTAGTACAGAACAGAAAACAAAAATAAACAACAAATGAAGATGGGCGGAGTAACTATTTATTTCAACAACTTGAGACTTCATCAGAAAAATAAATAGAATGTTCTCAGCTTGTATAAATTAAAACTGGTGTGTGAAATTCCTACAATAAACAATTTAAAGCCAAAAATAAGCAATATACAAAACCAAAAGTCATATTCCTGATATGTCATTTAGTCATTAAGAATTTAATCCGATTACTTTTTATGCTAGTACTTTTATTAAATCAATTGGACTAGTAGAATTCAAAAACATTTGTCTCTATGATTTTTTTTTTTTTGCTCTAACAGAGCATCATATTTGCTATCTCTTAAGTAAGCTTGCAATAATCCAATAAAGAAAATTGTTTTTATATGATAAAAGTGTTTGAGCATCCTTTTATTAGGCACGCTTGTTGTCTCTGTATTTATGGCATATAAATGCTCATAAATCTTCTTATCAAGTTAAACTTGAAACTTAAAAACAGGGTGTATAATCACATCTATGACATTAAGAAACAGAATGAATTGAACGCCTTAGCGAAGCATGCACAAAGTTGTCCCGGACATTCTTTTGTATTCAGAGTTCTGGAAATAGTTGAACCAAATTTTAGGGGAGGAGATTATATCAATTTGTTAGAACTTAAAGAATTAAAATGGATTTTTAGACTAAAAGGGCATTACTATCCAGGTTTGAACCTTTACGTCTCTATCAAACCTTACCTCAATGCACGTAGGTAATATGATAGAATTACACAATGTTCTCTAAATGTTTTTTACTATGAGCTTTTATGCATTTTTATGTGATTTAATTTATATTTATGTATTAGTCCAATGAATCTATTTTGCTTATGACAAGGTAGTAGCATTGTATTAGTTAGATAAGATGTAATTTTTATTTATTTATTTATTCATTGTAATAAATTATATAATCTAGGATATACATCATCAACTTTCATTTCATATTTACAAGTTTAGTCATGACTTTTCATTTACACTTATGCTTTTCTGACTTTTACCCATTTTCCCATTCACCCCCCGCTCCCCCCCTCCCCCCCCTTTTCCTTTTCTTTCTTTCTACTCCTACCAGCATCTTCTACCCCACCCCTTTACTGCCTCAGACCTTTTTTCACCCCCTTTTTTCCTTTATTATTTTTTCTTTGTAGTTACATTTTAGCCCTTTCATGACCATACAAGTTGTACACAGGTTATATAAATCAAAGTAAGAAATAGGTTGCAATGAAATATTAAGAAGCTATACATAGATGTAATTTAGATTAGATTTTCTTAGAATAATTTTAGTATGATGAATTATTACTCATATTGTTTTATATTTTTGATGAAGATACTTGTTTAGTTTAAATGTATAGCAAGCACTTTAAACTGAAGCTCTCAGAAAAGGATATATACATAGATTTATTATTCTAAATACATGTTTAAATATATATGCTTACTGCAACATTCTAATTTAGAAAGTTATTACTATAGCCTCTTTATAGAGGATGTTTAAGCATTGACTTGGCTTGCAAGATATGTAACCTTTCAGTAAGAAAGCGTTCAGAATTCATGCTTTTTACAATGTTTTTAACTGCAGTCTTTTTAACTACTGTTATTCTAAGCTTTAATTGGTTTCATTGAATTATTGAATATGTAAATTGCTAGTTTAATTAATTAATTGTAGAGGAGCCATGTATATAAAAGAAGTTTGTTTCACTGAGTTGTTTTATGGTCTGAAAAAGCGTACAGGAAGGTACGCGAAAGCGCTTACCACAAATAAATCTTTTTGTCTTTTACTTATAAAGTCGTGTTGAGTCCGAAGTTTATATTCTATAATTATTTTGTTTTCTGTTAACTACGGCCTCTTAGTTGTAGTGGATTTTACCTATATACACATACTTTTTCGTCTATTTCCACTACAACGCACGACATGTCTACTGCCAATGTGGAGCTCGATTATGTGCCAGAACCGAGGATGCCTAGGAGAAAAGAAATGTGGACAACACTCCTAAAAGATGGACTTAATCCTTTATTGGATCTGGACTTGAAAGTGCCGAATGGTAATAATGTTGAGAACAGCAATGACAACGTAGAAGCGTTTAATAACAAAATAAAAATTTTAGAGAATGATCTGTACAAATTCCAACGTCTAAACTGGCAAAGAAAGCATATGGAAGCATGTATACGCTTTAAATTAGTCCCTAGAGGAATGCGTATACTTTGTATGCCTTCCTATGGTGACGCTCATCCGCACCTGCTTAAGCGATGGCAAGAAATCAATTTAGAAGCCAGTATGCAGTATGTTCGTCTACTTATTGAATACTTTAGTCCCATTGAAAATGAACTACTCTCCAAGATTAACATCTCCCAACAAGAACTGGTTGAAGGTTTTCCTGATGACCATTATCAAAGAAGAATGGACAGCCTTTTTAGTCAAGTGAGCTCATATGCTCTTCGGTTGCAGCAAATCAAACAAAAAAAGCTGCAACGTGACTTTGAAGACTTTACTTCGGGTAATGTCTTCATTTGGCCAAGGAAAGAATTCCCTAACACCCATACCCGTACGCAGATACCAAACACGGCGCTGCATGATGACACAATCATAACGATAACGGAACCAGCATTAACAACATCTAGAGTGATCCAGGAGGACAGCTCGAGAGAACACTTCACCACACCACCTGAAGTCCCCATCATAACAACACTTCAGGCAGCTACGTCAACCCCTCTTCCTAACCAGGAAGCGTATCGTAACAAGCTTAGCCACAAAAACTTAGGTGCCATTCCAAAAGATGACAGCAAGGCTTTTTTACCTTACCCGATAAAAAAGTTAGTGCCCATGAGAGAACGTCGGAACAGTTGGACCAAAAAAAGAAAGTTATCAGAAGACAACGAAGCTTTTCCAAGAAGGAGACATTACCAATAAGGAACCAGCTCTTTTTTAATATGTCCAGGTATGTACTTTCTGTTCACGCTGAAGAGCTACTTAACAAGGGACTGTCTTTTGTCCCATCACAAAGTAGTGTTCTCTCAGAAGTATTGACAGACCTCAGAATGTTTGGGCGCTCCATAGCGCTAAAAATTTTGTTTAAATCTAAGCCAACAGAAGCTAATGTTTTTGATGCTGACAGTTTAAAGTTTAAAAAGAAGAGCTCTTTTCATCCAGTAATACCTGGGCACGTTGAACTCTTTATCCAACTGTGTGAAAAGGACTTTTATGATTATTTTAAGAACAATAAGAGAAAATGTACGTTTTTCAACATGACAAATGGTATGCATTCTTCCCTTTATAATCTGATAGACAATGATAGTTTAGTCTTTAGACCAGTGGATAAAGGGGGTGGGGTAGCTATCTTTGATAAATCAGCATATCAAGATTTAATGCATGATATGCTAAGCGACCACACTACATATAAGGAAATAGATAATTTTGAGCTGTCCAAAATCCTAGCTAGAGTCAAAGATGATATATACGATTTGCTTATGTGTGGACAAATCTCGGAAGAACTGTATGACTACTTTAATATAGAAAAAACGTTCCAACCTGCCATTAAAGGTTTGCCAAAAATGCACAAAGGTGTCATACCCCCCCCATTAGACCAATTGTAGCCAGTGAGGGATGGGTAATGGAAAAGGTATCAGTATACTTAGAAAAAACTCTAAGACCTATAGTTAACAAAATTCCGAATATTTTAAAAGACACCTATCACCTTTTGGAATCGTTAGAATCTTTAGATAAAGAATTGGTCAAAGGACAACATCTACTAGTCACATTAGATGTGACTAGTCTTTTTACTTCTATACCCAATATGGAAGGAGTTCAGGCAGTGAGAGAATTTTTATCTATATGTACACATTTAAAGAATAATGATGTTATCCTCATTTGTCAGCTGTTAGACCTGGTTCTTTACAATAATGTGTTCTGTTTTGAGAGAAGTACTTACTTGCAGACATCAGGGGTAGCCATGGGCACCCCTAGTGCAAATACCTATGCGAATTTAGTGATGCATAAGTGGGAAAGAGACTTCATTTTCACTCATTCATGCTTTAAGAAAATTTTGGCTTATTATCGTTTTGTGGACGACATTTTATTGGTGTGGGAAGGATCAAAAGAAGAGTTTTTAGATTTTAAAAATTACTTGGAAACCACTACAACATACTTAAAATTCTCAGCTCACATGTCACATGAGTCAGTAAATTTTTTAGATGTATGCCTTAGTATAAACAATGGCAAATTAAGTTCAACTTTATTCAGGAAAGCCTGCTGGAGAAACTCTATTCTGTGTTATGACAGTATGCACCCTCGCCATGTTTTCAAAGGGATAGTTAGAAGTCAGTTCCTTAGAATATCCAAAATTTGTAAAAGTAATGATGATTTATCCCGTGAAGCAGATATTTTGGAGAATATTTTCCTTGAAAGAAAATATGAAAAAAGTCTGGTAAAAGATATTAGGTCACAGGTCTTAAAAGAAGAAAGAGATACTACTTTACTTTTAGTAAATAAATCTAAGCATTATGCAGAACCTAGAAATTCAACTAACATGAAAGGAATATTGAGTTTCTTCACTACATACACTAATGATAGTATAAATATCAGGAGAATAATCAATAATAATTGGAAAGTGCTAGTGTCTGACCACTATACGCAACAACTGGTAGGGGCAACACCTCATTTTGTCTATAGGAGCAACAAATGTCTCAAAAGAATGCTATGTGACAGATCCAGCAGAAATGAACAAGTCCCTGCTGAGAATGCAGGCACTTATCCTTGCCATAGATGTAGTTATTGTAAATTCATCACAAATGAGCAAATCTTTATACACCCTGAAACTAAGTATGTCTTCAAACCAAGGTTTTTAGCCACCTGTGACAGCTCGGGTTTGATTTATTTAGCGACATGTGTAAAATGTTCAGCATTTTATGTCGGCTTAACAAAACGAAAACTTAAAAACAGGGTGTATAATCACATCTATGACATTAAGAAACAGAATGAATTGAACGCCTTAGCGAAGCATGCACAAAGTTGTCCCGGACATTCTTTTGTATTCAGAGTTCTGGAAATAGTTGAACCAAATTTTAGGGGAGGAGATTATATCAATTTGTTAGAACTTAAAGAATTAAAATGGATTTTTAGACTAAAATGGCATTACTATCCAGGTTTGAACCTTTACGTCTCTATCAAACCTTACCTCAATGCACGTAGGTAATATGATAGAATTACACAATGTTCTCTAAATGTTTTTTTACTATGAGCTTTTATGCATTTTTATGTGATTTAATTTATATTTATGTATTAGTCCAATGAATCTATTTTGCTTATGACAAGGTAGTAGCATTGTATTAGTTAGATAAGATGTAATTTTTATTTATTTATTTATTCATTGTAATAAATTATATAATCTAGGATATACATCATCAACTTTCATTTCATATTTACAAGTTTAGTCATGACTTTTCATTTACACTTATGCTTTTCTGACTTTTACCCATTTTCCCATTCACCCCCCCTCCCCCCCTTTTCCTTTTCTTTCTTTCTACTCCTACCAGCATCTTCTACCCCACCCCTTTACTGCCTCAGACCTTTTTTCACCCCCTTTTTTCCTTTATTATTTTTTCTTTGTAGTTACATTTTAGCCCTTTCATGACCATACAAGTTGTACACAGGTTATATAAATCAAAGTAAGAAATAGGTTGCAATGAAATATTAAGAAGCTATACATAGATGTAATTTAGATTAGATTTTCTTAGAATAATTTTAGTATGATGAATTATTACTCATATTGTTTTATATTTTTGATGAAGATACTTGTTTAGTTTAAATGTATAGCAAGCACTTTAAACTGAAGCTCTCAGAAAAGGATATATACATAGATTTATTATTCTAAATACATGTTTAAATATATATGCTTACTGCAACATTCTAATTTAGAAAGTTATTACTATAGCCTCTTTATAGAGGATGTTTAAGCATTGACTTGGCTTGCAAGATATGTAACCTTTCAGTAAGAAAGCGTTCAGAATTCATGCTTTTTACAATGTTTTTAACTGCAGTCTTTTTAACTGCTGTTATTCTAAGCTTTAATTGGTTTCATTGAATCATTGAATATGTAAATTGCTAGTTTAATTAATTAATTGTAGAAGAGCCATGTATATAAAAGAAGTTTGTTTTACTGAGTTGTTTTATGGTCTGAAGAAGCGTACAGGAAGGTACGCGAAAGCGCTTACCACAAATAAATCTTTTTGTCTTTTACTTACAAAGTCGTGTTGAGTCCGAAGTTTATATTCTATAATTATTTTGTTTTCTGTTAACTACGGCCTCTTAGTTGTAGTGGATTTTACCTATATACAGCTCTCATAAAATATTATTTTAAATAATTCTTCATTCCCACTTAATTTTTTTCCAGCTAGTTCTAATAATATCACAAATAATATTACTGTCTGACCATACAGTAAGTAGATATCACAGTGGACTTTAAATGCAAAGTGTCCATCAACCAACACATTACAAACTAGGTTTAAACTAATGTTCTTTTACATGTATTTCATCTTTAGTGGTGTCAAATAATTCACCAAAATATCCTCAATTAAAAACATGATATTCAATTAGGATAGATATTCTACAAATTTGCAGTTAGTTGTTGAAATTCTTATAGCATGATTTTAATAACATTCTCTTTATTGTGCTTTGGGGTGGTGACTACTTGCATTCATCTAATTATTAACAAATGTATTTTATAACACACTTTTGAAAATCGTTTGTCAGTGTCAAAATCCAAATCAAATATCCATATTTTTTGACATATTAAACATAAACTTTAACAAATACATTGTATTGTTTAATTTGTTTATATTCAATACATCATGTTTGCTTTAGCTGAATGCCACTTTGCAGCATTATAGGAAACTTTTTTTTCTTCAAGTGCTGCAAAATGTTTAAGTGGAAGCTGACGTGTTTTAAAAATTTACAAGTTAATGTTTACATTACATACATTTAACAGGTAATTTGCATGTGTTATGTGTTTTTGCGGTGATCAGGAGTCAGTGGTGGAAGGATTTCTTCCTTTTTCTGCTTGATATGCAGTCTTGGAGTTGGTATATTTAAAGTAATGGGGACAGAAGTGCAGGAAAGGGCTGTGTTTTGCATTATTTGGAGGAGTATGATGGGGTCAATGAAAACATAACTTTCAAGGTTTTGTGTTTCGCTCTATCAATTGTGCATCAGTGAACTGATACAACACCTTCTTCAATGCCTTACCACATAAAATATAGGTTATCTAGCTGGTGGCAATAACAGTTCACTTGACTGAAAGAGACCAAAGTATGCAATTTGGTACCATCCATATTCACTAAGATTAAATTATCAAATACTCAGGATAAGACAGCCCACATACCAACTCCTGAAATACATTTGTCCTTTCTAAGAGGTTCTTGGGATTTCTTAACAAAATTGTCAGAGACTGAATTTGATTATGCTAATTATGTATTAATGAGATTAGATATATGTTCCCTTTATAAACATATTATGTAATATTTGGGAGTAGAATACATTTCTTTTGAAAACACTGCATATTGAACTATAACATCAACACAACTTTTGCATTATGGAATTAACTTCACATTTTTTTTTTAATTTTTCCAGTAAATATTACCAACCCTAAGTAAAAACACATATTATTGAAAAAAGTGCTCATTCTCTACAACATTTGAGTAGTTTTACCCCCTACATCTAACAGCCATAAAATTCAAAGGGTGAATTCCTAGGCATGCTGGTAGGTAACAGAGTGCTGAGCAATTAGACTCTCCACCATCCAGCTTCTGTTACAGATGTATTTCATCAGAACTGCTCAATACCTACCACTCATTTGTGCAACAAAATGGAGTCATATCTCACAAGGCAAAAAAAATAAAAAAAAATGTTGGTATCCGGAAATAATTGTGTAATACCCATTACCTTCCCCGCTCCCATGCAGTTCAACAGTGCAGATCTGGTAACAGATTAAAAAAATGATAAAGTCAGTTACAAATGGACTGCAGAGAGATGAAAATCAATAAATATGGTTTTCAAAGCAGGAATTAATATTTTGTCAGAATAAAATGGAATTTACAAGGATGTAAAGTTGGATGCACTGCACCTGATAAACAGTAATTCATAGATTATATAAAACAATTAAAGGAGTATTGCCACTCACAGATATAACAAATAATAAATAGGAAACATTGTGTATAAATCTAAACATTGAAAAAGCCTCTGATTACATAAATTGGGGTTATTTAAAATCTTAGGCATATTTCATTTTCCATTGCAATTTTTCAAAATAATTAAAAAATATATACAACTAAAATAAAGCATATAATCTTTACTTCTGGGACAGTTAAACAAAGGAAAGACACAAAACAAGGGTGTCCAATGTTTTGACTATTATTTGCTTTAGCCATTGAAGTACTAAAAGGTGTTTCTAAATCAAATATTGAGATCAGCAGGAAACAAGAGTCTGAACTGATGCTTTTTGCATATGATATAATGTTGACTCTTTTGGGAATAGGAAACTCATTAAGGAAGATTGCACCAATAATAAAAGATCTTGGTGAGGTATCTGATTTGTCATGTAATACCACAAAACTAAGTTTTTAATTTATTTTAAATCATTTAAAAAAATGCATTCACTAACATGAACGGAATCAAAGAAGAAATGCAATTACTGGGGGAAAGATGAGAATATAAATATAATCAAATGAACAGTTAGTAAAACACGCAAAAAAACTACGAATAAAAAGAAAAATATTGTGCTGGTGGCTACAGAATAAACAGAGCCAATGAAAAAGTAAACCAAAACCATTTTAGTGAATAAAACACAAGATTTAAACAAGAATTAAATGCTTTCATCCTACCAAATTTAGGACTTCATCAGAATTCACATACTATAATTATAGACTCGTTTATATAATGAGGCCATCCCATATTTAAAACCATTCACCATTCACGCGTTTTTTAAAAAATGTATACCGTTAAAACTACTCTGTGATAAAACTTCTCATTTATAGATTTTTATTAACCCTATTAGCTCATGGCTGAATTGTTCTCCCAACAAGCCATTCAAGGCAACTGGGACAGGGTGATGACAGTTGGAAATCACGGTTATCGTCTATTCAGGTTAGGAATTGTTCTGAATGCTCTTAAGATCCTCCACTGGCATTGTAATACAATGTATGTTGTTGTGTCTTTCGGCTTATCCCGGTTAGGGGTCGTCACAGCGGAACTCCGGTCTGCTAATGTTTGGTAGGGGATTTTTACATGCCGAGTTACCAGCCCTGACGCACAACCTTCAACGAAGGCCCACCCATTCACGCATGCCTCCACACAGAAGACGCTCTAGCTGAGAATGTATGTGATGGGTCATTTCAAGTACATGCTTCTACACATTCATACTCTCAGCTAGAGTGCATGTACTCCTTGGCAGATTCATATCTCTCACTTCCCTAAAGTGACAGATGTAATCCAAAACCCTCACTCAGGTGTGGCTCCTATAGCAGGACTCAACCAACCTTCTCCCTTTCATATGAGTGAGTTTTCATTGCCTGCTCACTCCCATCCCTTCCCCACCAGCTCATCCAGCACTAAGACCACTGAATAAAACTGTGTTTGTCTGAGGTGTAGTCTGGACCAAAATCTCTACACCATGAAATCAGCTCTTTACTACCTTGTGTATTACTTAATTACGACAGACACTGCTAGAGAACACCTGACAATCTCACTGTTAAGATGATGTGTTTGGTACTGATAAGGGATACTGTGGACCCTACCACATGATGTGCTTGGTACTGATAAGAGATACTGCAGACCCTACCACAAAATAAAGATCTGCAAAGACAAAAACTGAATGGAAAGCATGTCATCCAACTTATACATTGGACATACCTCTCAACCTCTTAGTGCAAGAAATCTGCACAAAGCCTGACACAGTAGGAGGACAAAGGCTGAAAAATAGGGACACATTTTAAATATTGCTCTTTTAAACTTAGAAAGTTGCTAGAATAATAGGATTTGTGTTAGCATGCATTTTGTGGAGGATATGAAGTCTGAAACTCAGATGCATGTCATTATTTAGTGACTTTAATCCTTAGATCATCCCAGTGATTTGTCAAAAAAATGTTTTTTGAGGAGCAGACCAAAAATATGAGTCAAACATCTGGACATTCTGCAAAAATCTGTACAGTTGAGATGTATGCATTGGAATCTTTTACAGAAGAATGGACACATAAATTCCTAGAACTAGAGAAATTGCTGGAACTAGATAGATAACACTTGCAGGGGAATTCATTATGCACTGATTTGCCGTTTATGACTCAGTCACCAGTCTGAACTTTTTAAGTCTGCAGAGGCTGCCATTCAGAAACAGCTGTGCTGGTCACTGAATCAGAAGTCCTTGTCACTGCCTATGCAGCTGCTCAGGACCAAATAGTTCTCCTTAGTGGATGCATAATATGCATTAGCTGTGGAACAGCTTCCTGGCCCTGTAGTATGCTATTTCCGGAAATGCCTAAGTTTCTAGTTACCAAAGTCTTTGTCAGTATGGTCTGGTCAGATATGTTATGCCATACCTAAGTGGGGAAATTTCTGTGTAACTGTTCACAATAGCCTCTTGTTCATCAGAGAATGACCAAACTCTGGATGGCACAGGTGAAAAGTTCCTCAAAGCACCTTATGCAACAGATCAATTTTGATTCCTCTGCTATAGTTGTTGACAGAATCCCTCCAGCCAATGGCCCTAACTAAAGACCATGGACTTCTGGTATATCTAATTTTGAGAATTATTTGAATTTCTGCTCGGTTCCTACATGTATAACATTCACTCAGTAATAAGTCTTTTAACAACTAGCCTAGATTTTTCTCATTTTCAAAAAATTTGTATGTTTACATTTACCTTTATATGGAAAAATCATTTTCTGGGATATACCCAAGATCATTTATTTTTTCTTTTTATTGGGTTGTGGGAACCCCACTTTGGTTGATATACAGAAGTCCCCGATTCTCCTGGATAATAATATGCCTCCTAGGGTAAATTTACACATGGTTTGTTCATCGGTTTTCCTCACATTCTGGACTAACTGGTCTTTTAAAAGTCAGAACTTCACCCATGTATGATGCTTACATGCTATTTCTGCAGGCTAAAATGTCACACTATATTATGTTTCTTGTAGTGTTCTAACTTCTAAGGAATATTTTGAAGCTTAAACCTATAAATTGTTTAATATCACCAAGCTGAAACTGCTATTTCAAATCTGAGAGAATGACTCATTCTTCAAAACTAACCACGTCTGTTAAGGTATAATCCCTTTCTTTGGATATCTTACTCTTAACTACAGTCATTTCAGCTCAACGGATTTCAGAGCTTCAGGCTATTTGGTGTGATGAATATTTCCTGACTTTTCAGATATAGTCTCTGCAAGTCTGAGCTTGAGATATACATTTTTTACTAGTCAAGTTGACCTTCCTTTTTTTCAAACAAGCAACACCCAGTAAGTTGTTTCCTTCTTGAAGACATTTTTTAAATGCTACCACTTCTGATCAAAGAATGTAAAGCCCCAGGCTCTTACTTATGAGGAGCCTTTCCTAATGTTTTAGAGATGGAGTCACTGTGTGTTTCACCCCAAGATGGTATTTCAATTTACTTTGAGTCAGTTTATTTGCCTCTTTATTTTCCAAAGCACATCAGTTCAGAGAATGCATACAGATGCATGCAACGGCAAAAGACTGTATTCACAAATACAGACTTCTTAAAATCAAAGTTATTTCTTTTGCCATGTGTCATAAAGCTATACAAATCCTGAAGCAGTGTTTATCCATTAAAGCTCCCACTTTGTAGTATTTCTTGCTGGAAAAGATTTCTGGGCACTATCAAACATCTTTCAGCTAGAAGAGCAGCTGGAATGGTAGCATACTTGTTTAAATACTTTCTGTTGCACTATACCTGGAGTACAGCCATCTAGGCCAATGTTAACCAAACTCAGCAATTTGATGGTAGCTAGAAAGAATTATGTCTGGGAAGAGCTGCAGGACATTTCATTTTAAGTTTAATCAGGGTTTCTTTGATACAATGGAGTTTGCATTTCCAACTTTGGTTAGGCCCCAGTGTAAACCTTCCTTTTCTGAGTGAACCATTCTCTAAAGTGGATGTTAACCAATACATATATTGTTGTGATGAGGTGGGCTCAGGAGTTGAAGAGGTCAGAGGTGACTGATAGCACATCATTTTGTTTTAGTTCACTCAACTTCTGTTTCCATAGTTAGCATATTCAATGCAAATATTTCTATGTCTAATAGCACAGAACAGTTATGAATGTGTTTGCTCCTAAGATGATCAGTGTGGGAAAACTTGCCTTGTTGATGGTTACCAGGAAAATGATGGCTACCAGGAGAGTTACACTAAAAAATACTGTTTAAGACCTTCAGTGTGGTAACCATTCTTGCCTTATACCACTTGGTTTTCTACCTTGTGTCTTGGCTAGGGTGTCTTCTAAGCTTAGCTGTCCTTAGGCATAGGCCAACTAGGTGGCCACCTAGGGTGCCACTCTAGCAGCCTTTTCCAGGATTTATTTGTTTTTTATTTATTTATTTTTTGTAGTTGTTTGTCTTTCGGCAAGGGGTCGCAACAGCGGAACTCCGGTCCGCTAATGATTGGCAGTAGATTTTTTACGAAATGCCGAGGTGCCAGCTCGACACCCAACCTTCAACTAAGGCACGCCCAGTTACGTACGCATGTCTTTCAAATGCTACCCAACCGCAGGGAGGGTGTGCAGACTCCACACAGAAGGCACTCCCAAGCCAAGCTGAGAATCGAACGGTAGACCCTCTTGCTGTGATGTAACAATGCTACCGCTCTACCACCGCAGCTACACCAAGGGAGTTCTTTAAATATGTTGAATGAATACAGGAAAAAATGAAGAGTAAGACAAACCATGAGAAAAAGAAAGAAAAAAGCAATCTGGATTGTGTAGGGACACCAGAATGGAGGGACCAGGTGGTGTGGGGGAGGGCACTGTGGAGCCCTTTTGTCTAGGGCACCAGGTGACCTAAGACCACTCCTGCTTCTAAGCAGTCTTTTCTTTCATGTCTTTTCTTTATATGTGTATAAAGTTTTTCCTGATTATTTTTTTTTTCCACACCTACCAAGCATTCGCTGGGAATCCACCAAACTGTAAGTATGTGTATTGTGTGTGGCTGAGTGTATACATGTATCTTGTGATAGACCCATGACATATTCAGGATTAGTTTACCTGCCTTGTGTAGTGAATGTAAGATAATTTTTCGCTCTCTTGCAACCCTGAACTGGATATAATGGAAATCTAAATTAAATAAATCATTAAATTAAACATTAGAGACACAGAAATATGACAGCTGAGATTTAAAAATCATAGAATATAATAAAATTATTGCAAACAATCTGTTATTCTTGCTTAATATTACTATTGGTCTAAGACATGTTTTGCTCCTGCCAGTTATTCAGATAAAAATATTAAAAATTAAGTAATCCTGTCTCTTAAATATTTAAGCTTTCATTTTACTTAGATAAGTAACATAACTTATAAAAGGGCAAGCAAAACTGAGCAACCTGATTACAGATAACAATACAATGAGCTCGAACAAAGGCAAAAGTCTCTCAAATACTTGCTGCATCACAAATATATTAATGGGCATGTGTAGAACAGCTCTTCAGAGATATAGCTAGGATGGGTGAGAGAAGTAGCTGCCTCTGACATAATGTGTTAAGGTAGAAATACGAAAAAACGGCAAACAAACTATGAAACGAAACACAAATCAGGTCCAACAAACAAGAACTCTAAACCGTAAAAAATCACTAAAAAATTAAAACTGTAGTCGAAATAGTAAGGGCTAAAAGAGAAAATCATTTATTTTAAGCGCTTTTCGTCTACTATAAAAACGAGACTTCTTCAGAAACAATATTCAAGTCAAAAAGACCGCCATTTAAATGTTCAACTGTTACCAATTAGTCACATATTTAAAGGCATAGTAAAATAAAGCCAAGAAAGTATATACTTTCATTTCAACCTACACAATACAAAGAGTAACATCAAAAATCAAAAACCTGCTCCTACTTCTATTACAACATAATAAATTATAATGATTATAAATACTTCAAACAGTTATTTTCTTAAAATTGAACAATATAATCTTAAGTAAAAAATATAAATAAATATACAATTAATGTTAACCTTATGTTTTAAAAGGTACATATAGAACGATGAAAATAGAAAATGTGTGTATATGTTATGTGTATATTTGTAAAGGAATTATTTTACACTACATTATTGTAAATATTTATTTTCTAAGACTTCTAAGTCTTAGAATACTTGAAATTGGACAAGTGTCATTTAAGCCAGGTGTACAGCAAGCATTAAGTTTGACTTGCCACACTAACTCTAGTTCTTCTAGTTTAAGTTGCCTAGGTCCACCTCTATAGTCAATTTTCATTTCATCCATAACTATGAACTTGAAAGTATGCCCTATGTTAGTACAAGTATGTTTTGCTAGGGCATTATCTAACTTCTGTTTATTAATAGCGTATTGGTGTTCGTACAGTCTGTCGGTACTAAGCGCTTTCACCCATTAAGCTGGGCATCATCAGAGTACAATAAACATGTTGCAAGTCATCCCTTTTATACTTAAAAAGTGCCCTTAATCAAATAATTAAATAATTAACTAATCAATTAGTTAAAACAGAGTGTTTCTTAAAGGTATTGCAACCAGCTTAATGGGTGAAAGCGCTTAGTATCGTGCATCTGTGGATTTCTTGTTGGTCTGAACTATTTTGTATTTTAATAAATTGGACGTTTTATAAAGACCGGGACTCAAGGTTGCCGCTTTCTTTCAGCTTAAATGACACTTGTCCAATTTCAAGTATTCTAAGACTTAGAAGTCTTAAAAAATAAATATTTACAATAATGTAGTGTAAAATAATTCCTTTACAAATATACACATAACATATACACACATTTTCTATTTTCATCGTTCTATATGTACCTTTTAAAACATAAGGTTAACATTAATTGTATATTTATTTATATTTTTTACTTAAGATTATATTGTTCAATTTTAAGAAAATAACTGTTTGAAGTATTTATAATCATTATAATTTATTATGTTGTAATAGAAGTAGGAGCAGGTTTTTGATTTTTGATGTTACTTTTTGTAGTGTGTAGGTTGAAATGAAAGTATATGCTTTCTTGGCTTTATTTTACTATGCCTTTAAATATGTGACTAATTGGTAACAGCTGAACATTTAAATGGCGGTCTTTTTGACTTGAATATTGTTTCTGAAGAAGTCTTGTTTTTATAGTAGATGAAAAGCGCTTAAAATAAATGATTTTCTCTTTTTAGCCCTTACTATTTCGACTACAGTTTTCATTTTTTAGTGATTTTTTAGTGTTTAGAGTTCTTGTTTGTTGGACCTGATTTGTGTTTCGTTTCATAATGTGTTAAGGTGACATGCTTAGCAGCTGTTAATGGGGTGGTAATGCAGTACTATGATTTAATTCTTAATGATAATACCGTTTCTTGTTGTCACTTTACAGCCATGGTGGTACAGCGATAGCGTTGTTGCCTCACAGCAAGAGGTTCTCCTGTTCGATTCACAGCTGGAGTGCCTTCTGTGTGGAGTCTGCATGTCCTCCCCACGGTCGAGTGGCCACCGAAAGACATGCGTAAATGGGTGTGCCTTCGCTGAAGGTTGGGCGTTGGGCTGGCAACTCGGCATCATAAAAATCTACAGCCAATCATTAGTGGACCAGAGTTCCACTGTGGCGACCCCTAACCGGGAAAAGCCGAAAAGACAAAGAAAGACTTTACAGTTTAGGAAACACTATATTAGCAAGCTGTACCAGGTGCTAATTAGGCTAAATAGAGCTTTGCAGATTCTCATCACAAACAAGGCTTCTACTTTCACTCTGTTTTAAAAACTTGTACTAGCAACTAGTAAAACAACACTAGCGCTTTCAAAGGTGTGTACCCCACTTTGTCACCTGACAAAGTGGGGTACATACCTATGAAAGCACTAGTGTTGTTTTGTGTTTGGATGTCATCTGTTCTGGAATAAATTACTTTGAAACTGGAATTTGCAGCCTGCTCCTGGTCCTTATTTGGTTTGTTTACATTTGGACTATATTTGTTTTTTGGGCCTAAAGATTTGCATTTGGTGGTAGTTATTTTTCTGACTTTCATAATTTTTTATTCAATTTTTACACATTTAAGACCATGGACGCATATGTGCTTCTCTTCAGGGCAACCTAGGAGCATTGTCTGGTTAAAGAACTCACTCAGTCACTCAGTATATTGTGGTCTTTTACAGGTTTAAGCTAAAATGTCATACCTGAATGTGATTAACACTTTGTTAGGCTTTGTGTAGAAAACACCATCAATCTCTTTAAGCTTAATAATAATAGTAACTTTACTTGAACAAACAGAAACCAAAACCATGCTTCTGTACGAATAGAAAATGCCTCATTTTTAATCAACAACCAAACAGGCTTTATACAGTCAGCCCTATGAAAATACTCAGCCTGTAGAGAAATAGACTCACATTATTTTTTCAGCAATCTCTCTCTCTCACTCTCTTTCTTTTGCAAAGCAGTACCTTAAAAATATAAACTGTCTCACCAATGTGCTTACTGCAAAAAGCAACTATTTACAAGCTCATTGATATGCAGACATTTCCTTTACCTTATTTTTCAAAACTTGTTCCACTTCCACAACTCAGAATAATCATGTCTTCTTCCAGAGAGATGTAGGCAAGTTTTCACACACCACAGTTCCACTCTTGGACTATTTCTCTTACAGTTTTGTTTGCAAAGTGAACTTCTCCCAGTTCTAATCAGACCTAGTCTCTTTTAGACCCCACACCTCAACAAACTCTCTCTCTCTCTCTGTCTCTCTCTCTCTCTCTCTCTCTCTCTCTCTCTCTCTCTTGCATTCCCTCTGTCACTCTGTCTAAGGCCTCATGACTTAATACCTCTCACTCTTTCTTTCTCTCTTACTTGACAGAGGCTAAAATGAGTGATGTCTGGAAAGAGCTGCAGGACATTTAATTTTAAGGTTAAGCAGGCTTTGTTTACTACAGTGGTATCTTCCTTCCTTCTTTCTTTCTTGCAGTTCTCCCAACTGTTTCATTTAAAGGAATCCAAGTGCAGTTCATTCTACTGATTATTAAATAAACAGGAACATAGCTTCCAGTCCTCTCTTTTAAAGGAATGGGAGAGTGTCTTCTCCGAGTCCAGCTATTTGATAGCCACTACATCACATAATCCCCCCAGTTCAGACCTGAGCATACATATGACAATGTCGAGGTATATTCCACCTCAACTGTTCCAAGGAGTAGATGAAAGATCTGACTATATGTGTGACAGTGCCGAGGTATATTCCACCTCAACTGTATTATGGACTAAGCAGTACAGGGGTACCCTCCCTCCAAGTAGTGTATTTTATAAAAGAGCTACATTTGGGACAGTTATTGGCAAAATTCTTACCCGAGGACAGCCACATCCCATTAGTTGCCTCTTTCCATTCACGGTCCCCTCATTCATGGAGTCTTCTTTGGCTGTGAACTGGTAGGAAACATCCATCTTCTTCACAGCATTGAAGACAGACATTTTGGTATCTAGCCTTTCTTTATTCTTACTGATTTGCTTGCTAGATATCTGCAACATTTAATTTCTTTCCTTTATGTCCCTCAGGGACCTGCAATTACTCACGGGGCTTTATACTAGCAGCTTATTTTCTGAGGCTTTTTCAAGTCTCTTGTGGATGATAAACAAAAAAAATCCCTTTTTTCTGGCTGCTTTCTGTTTAACCAGAGTGCTTAATGCATCTTTATCCATGTGTGACACCATCTGTAGAACATTAGCTTCCACTTTATAAGTCCTAAACTTCAATTCAGAGGTTTTAACCTTGGCTTCCAAATCTTGGTTCTTGTATTGTACTGTCATTTATAGGCACATTTCTTTCATTTGCAGGTGCATTTCTTTCACTTGCTTTTTTAGGTTTGTGTGATTCTCCTGTGAAGCTTCAGAAAATGAGAATATATTTAACAGTTACCCTCTATTGTAAAAGACTCAGAACAGCGAGTTTCTCCTTGGTAATTTCCTTGGTTTGGACTCCCCTCAATAGATGGCATAACAGCAAACTCACTCAGAATCTTGGTAAGGTCTGCATGCACTAATACTTGAGTAACACATTCATGGAACTTGCCCTTCCAGGTTGCAATGAATTTTCTAATTACTTTCAGCACTGTATAACCATGCATTTTCTTGGAGAAAGTTTAGTTTAGTTTGGTGAAGCCTGGTCTTAAAGTTATTCATCTGGATTTCAGGTTTATTGAACTGCGCAGTTTGCTGTCACAGGTTCAATTGTTCATTCATTTCAGGAAGTTTAGAAACTACATGGTACGACTCATCCTGGACATAATATCCATCAGCACATGCCCTCTGTAACATGTTTTTTTTTTCACCAGTTGCCAGTGACTAATTTTTCTCAGGTCTTGGATAGCAAATGTTTAACTGTACTGGAAATGATTCAGGCTCTAGTTTTCTTCTCTTTAGGTCTCTCTCTTTTTCAACTTAAAACTTAGTTTTGCATTTTTGTTTTCTGATTAAGATTTTACTGTGTTACCGTCTCTTCTGCAACATAAGACTTCTACAATTGTTTTATGCTTGGCTTCACTTTCTGCATCTCAGTCACTGTTTCACTAACCAAGCTTTCATTTATAGGAAGAATTTTTTTTTCTTGTTGCAGAATGGAAGGGAAACCATAGTCCTGTTTGTTTCTTTAACCTTCTGATGTTTATTTGATACCTGCAGGTTTTGCTGAGAAAACTTTCCATCAGACATGGCAGTGAATTGTTTTGTTCAGACTCCATGACAGGACTATATTCGACAGTATGTGTAAGGTACTCTGCACATTCCCAGTGTTATTTAGTTTATTTTGTTTCTATAGCTTCAGCTTTTGCAATAATTTACTCTATGAACACACCAGGCAGAGTAACCTGCTGTATTATACCACAGTTTTGTTTAGATATATTTATGGTGTTTAGGACAAGAATATCTTTGCTGTCCTTTCTATGAGTCATCTCTTTCATAGGTTCATAGGCTGGTACTAGGCTAGCGGCCCTAGGGCCTATACAAGCCTAGCCATTACAATTCCCTGGCTATTTCTTCCCACACTATTTACTTCCCTGGACCCCTGTAAGTTTCAGCTTTAGAGAACTACTTATCTTTTGCAGGTCTGACATCCTGATGTTGCTACTTTATTGTGCATTTTTCAAGGGTGAATTTTCCCCATTTTCGTAATGCATTAACAATAGTCTACTCCCTTTGGGAATGCCTCTTTCAGATATTGTATTTTCCAAACTGGTGCATTTAGCTTACTTTTATATTCCTGTACCTTTTAACACATAGTCTTTTCAAGCCCTTTACTAGTAAATGCCAAATGTTTTAATTTAAACTTTCAGATTTCTTTTGTTTTATAATCTGGGCCAAAGTATCAAAAATTTATTTTAGGAAGTTAATTCCTTAACGACCGGTATAAGCAGAAGTTTTTGCACGGTTCTCAATTTTACTCTCATTATTTTTAAGCTGGGCTTTGAGCAACTCATTTTCAGATTACAAATTCTGGTAATTTGTTTCTAAATCACTGACAGAATCATCCACTGTTTCAAACTCCTGCCATATTTCTTCTTTATCACTCTATAAACATATCAGCTTGGGTCGAGCTGTGACTTCTCCTTTGCTTTCCAAGTTGAAGCACCAGCTCACTGTTCATTTCCCATCGTTAAGCGTTGTCTTTCCTAGCTCTAGTACAACAGGGTCACTTTCTTTTTGGCTTGTCTCAATCTTGTGTTTATGAAGCTGCTAAGGCTGTTCATAGGTTCACAGGTTGGTACTAGGCTATCAGCCCTAGGGCCTATACAAGCCTAGCCAAACAATTCCCCGAATATTTCTTCCCACAATATTTACTTCTCTGGGCCCCTGTCTAGCAGGGCGACTGACATGATCCCCGGGGTGAATTTCCTATCTCTCATCCAATCATCAAGGTTCCTTTTGAAGAGGGCCAATGAGGTGCTCAGCTTGACATGTATGGGCAGTCTATTCCAGAGTATGGGGAGTCTCTGGGTCAGGAACCTATCCAGCATGTTTTGTTCATTGTGATGACAAGGTTTAGATCCCTGGAGCGTGTGGCTCTGAGGGATTGTGATTTCTTTAAGTGGAGCATGTCCAACAGCTCAGGGTTTGACATGGCCTTGTATGTTAAGCAGAGATCACCTCTGAGTAGATGATATGCCACATAGTTTAGCTGGGGTTTTTTTAGATGGTCAGCACAGGGCATCTGCTTTAGGCCTGTGATTCTTTTAGTGATGTATTTCTGTGGCCTTTCCAGCTGTTGCAGATGTCTTGTGAGGTACATACCAAATGGGCGTTGTACTTTATAATAGGTCTAATGAGGGATGAGTACAGTGGGACAATTACTTCTTTTTTTCTGGATGAAAAGCCATTAGTGATGAGGTGTGCCACATAAAAAGATTTCCTGACTGTTGTGGCGATGTGGTTATCGAAGGTGAGACCACTGTCCACCTGTGTCCCTAAGTCTTTCATCACACTTTCAATGTTTAGTGTACTGCCACCTATGTGGTAATTCATGGGTACATGGTTTTTCCCAAAGAGGATAACTATACATTTCTTGGCATTAAGCTTGAGCCCATGGCTCTGGCACCAAGCATCTGTTTCTGTAAGGCCCTTTTGTAGAATATCCACATAATTTGGGGATTCAATAATGACTCCCAGTTTGCAGTCATCTGCAAACTTTATTAGCCAGAGTCCCTTAGTGTTGGCCTGTACTTCAGAAAAGTAGATGCCAAACAAGAGCGGTCCCAGAACTGAATCCTGAGGTACTCCACTTGTCACTTATCTGGAACTGGATTTGGAGTCAGCTACTTTTACAGTCTGGGTTCTGTCAGTAAGCCAGTTGGAAACCCATCAAGTGACATAGAGATTTATGCCCAGCTTAGTAAGTTTATCTATGATTCCAGAGTGGGGGATGGTGTTGAAGGCCTTGAAGAGGTCCAGATAGGCTGTGTGGACCACCTTACCCTCGTCCACAGTTCTGGAGACTGATTTGAAGAAGTCAATCAGGTTCAGAAGACAATATCGGCCCTTCACGAACCCAAACTGGGTGGGGTCCAGTGTTTGAAGGTTGCCAATGTCTTTGTTTATAAGTTCCATAATAATGAGTTCCATGCCCTTGCAGATCAGGCTCATCAGACTGATGTGACGGTAGTTCCTGGGATCCAAGGTGGATCCCCCCTTGTGAAGTGGGATAACTATAGCTGTGTGCCACGTAGTGGGCACAAAGCCTGAGGTGAGGCTATGATTAAACATGACACTGCGAGGTGCCAGTTCATTTTGTAGTTCATGTAGTACACAGCCTGGGATGTCATCTGGTCCCATAGATGCTGTATTCTTAGCTTTGAAGAGTGTGGTTTCTACCTGTGTGGCCGTGATTACCGGAATCTGGCAATCGGTTGGTATTGAGATGGGCCCTTTAGGGGGGTGAGGGGGTGAAGTTGGCACTAAATCGGTCTGCCAGGATATTGGAAATATCCTTGGGATCAGTATATTTAATGTCATTCCGTTGTAGCTCAGAGCAGATCTGAGCATTGTCATTTAGATTCTTGACATAACTATAGAATGCCTTGTTGTCTTTGGAATCTTTAGCAATTTTATTTTTGTAACTAGCTTTGGAGGATTTTATTAGGGATCTCAGCTTCTTACTGAGGCTGGTAAGGGAGTTTTTTTGCATCCTGGAATTTTCCCCTTTTCTGCAACAGTTTCTTCCTTCTGTTGTATAGTTTGTTTATGGCAGGAGACCACCACATTCCTTTTTTGGAGGAGAGTACCTTGGTTCTATTTGGGATGGCACGATTCATGCACGAGTGGATGTGCTCATACAGTGCCTTAGTGTAGGATTCAGCAGTCGAACTTTCAGCTCCCGTCTGCATGGGTGTCATGAAGTATGTCATTTCTGCCTTAAGTAGCATGAACTTGGCTTTGGAGAAGTTTTTTACAGAGGTTTCCTTACTGGGGGGTGGGTGTGGGATGTGGATGTCAAGGGTGATTTGTTTATGGTCAGACCTGACCAATGAGGCGGTGACCACTGGTGTGGAGCATCTATCTCCCATGTTGGTAATGACCAGGCCTAGGATATTGGAGCCCCTGGTGGTACAATGGATTAGTTGACCCAGGGCATTGGAATTTATGAATTCCAGGAACCGTTGGGAAAAGGTGTTGGTACCTGAGTAGTTTTCCCAGTTAATGGCAGGGTAGTTGAAATCACCCAGTATTAGGGTGTGTGGTTGCATCTTAATATTTCCCACTATGTTTAGAAAGGTGTAGTGAGAATATTGGGACATGGTTGGGGATCTGTAGCAAACTACAATTTGGATTGCAGTCTTACTTTGTGTTAGTTGCACCTGGAAAATTTCAGATGCATTGTGTTGGGCAACTAGCCTGGAGGTGTGAGTATCCTTGGTGAATATGGACACTCCTCCACCTTTAGTGTTTCAGTCTTGGTTTGGTGGCTGAAAAGTGTGGTAAGAGTTGTAGCCTGGTATTGTAGGGGTGCACTTTGGAGTCTTGAACCAGGTATCGGTTACTGCATAGATATCAATGTTCTCCATTTTTAGGAGTGCCTCGCGAGACTGCATTTTGAGGTTTAGACTTCTAGAATTGCGTAGCATTACCTTCAGATTTTGCATGCTTGTATCTGTTACAGTGGTGGTTTTATCCTTTGAACCTTGCCTAAAAAAGGCACTATAGGGGTGGCAAGAGCTTTAGCCAGTAACCTGAATCCCATGGGGTAACAGGTGCAGACCATCTCTGGCAAAGCATTGTGGTTTGTCGATCATGTCATCCCAGGCAGACATATACTGGATCCCCTTTGAATGACACCAGAAGCTTAGCCAATTGTTGAAGTCAATCATTTTGTCCTTATACTGTGGTATCATTCTGGGCAAAAGCAGGATGCTACTCAGGGCTAGGGTCATACCTGCCTGGGCCACATGATCTGTGAGATCTTAAATGTCTCTTTTCATGTAGTCCAGGGAGGTACGTCTCAAGTCATTCAGTCCAACATGGACAATGACAGAGTCATATTTGTACTTGTTGTGGAGTGACTTGAGTGCATGCATTATGTGGCGGATCCTGGCACCCGACAGGCAGCTGACTGTAATTTTCTCCTTGTTCAGCCTGGTGAGTGGAGCATCAGTGTGCCTGACTATAGAGTCACCTATGACTAAAGTGTTGGGTACGTTGTCTTGCCTTAGGGGCTGTTGGGTGGCACACTGGTGTTGTGAGCTATGTGTCACTTTGGTTGTGACTGGTGTTTCTTTGCGTTTCAGCTTCAGAGCTCCTTGTTGCTTGGGCAGGTTAATGTTAAGGGCCTTCGTATATGTGGGTTTAGTGTTGCTATGTGTGGGTGTTGATGGTGTGGGTTTTGAAGGGCAATGTGTTGCTTGAGGTGTAGTGCAGATGTTAACCTTCTCCTCTTGACTGTCTAGCACAATCTTGGCTGGAGAGAGCTTTGCTTCCAGTTTGGCCATGTAAGTGCATCTCTCACAGGTTGTAGTGTTGGGTGGTAGGAGGAGAGGGTTGTCTGTGTACATGAGGCAGTTGCTGCATTACCCCAGTATGCCCACATTCACCAGGTGGACAGGAGAAATCACCAGAAGCTGAACCTTGGACATGCCTGTTTAGGTGCTTTTTTTTGTAAAGTACAAGAGCTGTTTTCCCTTACCTTTGCAAGGTACTTTGCAATTATAGGCTGTTATTTTAACTATCTTCTACCCTTTATGTCTTTCCTTAATTTTTCAATTTCTTTCTCAACCACTAATTCATTTATGCTTGTGGTATCACCTTGTCAACTTTCAAGTTTATTTCTCTGTTTCTCCACTCTAACTTGTAAAAGATCAGAAAGTCTTTTGAAGAAATCAACAGTTTCTTTACCTATTTTATTTTGGCATCCCTTTTTTCTGGTCATGGTCAGGCAACGACTTTTAGAATCACGCTCTCATTTTGTTTTCATTTTCATAAACCATCTGTTCAACTTTTTCTGTTGATTCTTTCTGCGTAGAGGCAGCCCCCCTGACTGCATTTGCATTTCTACATTATGAATCAGTCCTGATCTTTTCTTGCAGAACCACAAACCACTGAGAATGTCTTTAATTTATGTTTTAGCTGGTTGGCCATTTGCTATAAAGCCATATTTCCTGCAAAGGCCTCCATTTTCACAAGTTCTTGCTTTTTAATATCATGTTTTGAAATGAACTCTATTATTCAGCATCACTTGCCAGAAAATCTCTTTCATTTGCATGCTTGTGGTGACAACACCCTTACTTTTGCCAGCCATTTCTTACACAAACGTCAGTTTCACACAAACTGAGATCAATTATAACACAAAAGTTTCACAATATACAACTTTCCATGTTTCAAGTCTCTAGTATAACTAATAGAAAACCCTTTTCACTGTCAAAAGGACCTGATTTTATTGCTCCAGTAAATCCCTATAGAGCCCAGAGCATTTCTTTTTTTTAGGTATAACAGTTCCTATGTTTGAACAATTTAAGACTTACTTTTTATTTATTCTTCTAATACAATTTGCAACAGTTCATTAGGGAGAAGCAGTTTGAAACAACACTCAATGGGTTTTAATTCTTTGCAAAATTCCTCTATTTGTAAGAGATGCCCTTTTATATACTGAATACCACCTTTTATTTTGCTTTCACTTCTCAACAGGTTGGACCTACGCTTACCCCAAAAGTTCCTTTGAACTGAACAGAATTTCCCCATTTTTTGTCAGTGCCCCAACCTTTTCCTGTCACAAGCCTACTCTTTCTTGCGTAAGCACAGGGTAAGCAAAACGATGTAGAAATGTTACTGAGTTTATACATGTCCATCAATACTTTGACCATACAATATAATCTCTAATTTTTGAGCAGTTAGTACTTTATACACTTTGTTTCCTCAAACCAACACCGTTTAAGCCTCAGGGTGCGATCATCATTTTCCTGTGCACGCAATTCAGAGACTGAGTTGTTTTCTCAGAAACCAGTTTATAAAATTCTCTTTATCTATTTTTCAACAGCAACCATGTACACACATATTTTCTGAAACAAAAACATTTCCAATAGATTCCTGGTATTTCAGTTCATTAAATTCATCATACACATATTTTGTATAATTTTTTCCATGCAGCTCTTCAGTGCTTCTGATTGCACAGTCTTAGTCAAGGCTGTTTAATACTCAGACATGCCCAGAAACACTACACCATTGTCTGGATTTAGTCAGCGTGGTTCAGGTAGGATCATAGGATCATACGATATTACTAGGCTAACAGCCCCATGACCCTTACAAGCCCAGTCAAGTTCAACCCATGTTCCCAAGGGTGTCTGGTTCAACCAGACACTAAAATCAGCATGTAATTTCCTCGTCCAAGAGAGACACAGGTGGAATCCCCGGAGTGAATTTCCAGTTACCCATCCAATTGTCCAAATTGCACTTAAAAAGGGCCAGTGAGGGGCTTTGTTTAACATGAATAGGAACGGCTTGTTCCATAGGTGGGGCAACCTCTGTGAGACAAATCTGTCTCTCCAGCAAGTTTTGTTGGTGTCACATATCAGGTTAAGGTCCTTTGAGTGAGTGACCTGTGTGCCATTTGCCTTGTGAATGTGCAGCATTTCCATTAAAGTTAGGTCAGAGATTGTTCTAGACGAAAGGCACAGGTTGCCTCTAAGCAGTCTGTATGACACAGAGTAAAGTGACAATGACTTCAGTCTGTCCACATAGGACAGATCTTGAAGACCCTTTTCTTTGTAAGGAACCTTTGTTATGTCTCCAATTGCTGCAGGTGTTTGGAAAAGAACATACCAAAGGGAGCGTTGTACTTTATTATTGGCATAATAAGGGAAGAGTATAGGGAGTTATAACTTATTTTTTCTGGAGGCAGTACCATTACGTATGAGATGAACAATATAAAATGCTCTTCTTACTACTGTGGAGACAAAGTGATCAAGGTTAATGTTGCTGTCAACCTATGTTCCCAGATCTCTCATCAGTGACTGTTTGCTTAGGGTACTGCTATTGATGTGGTAGTTTGCAGGAACATCATCCTTGCCAAATGGGATGATAATGCATTTTTTGCATTATGTTTAAGACCATGACTTTGGCACTAGTCATTAGTCTGCATAAGGCCTTCTTGCAGGATGTTGACATTGCTAGGGGTTTCAATGATCACTCTCAGTTTGCAGTCATCAGCAAACTTTGTCAGCCACAGTCCTTTAGCTTTTTTCGGTACTTTGGAGAAGTAGATTCTGAACAGTAAGGGTCTCAGAACCGATCCCTGTGGAACACCACTGGTTATGGGTCTACTGGATGAGGTAGAGTCCCCTATTTTGACAGTATGAGTTTTATCAGTGAGCATCTTGCAACCCACATGACAATATATGGCTTGATACCCAGCTGGGTGAGTTGCCCACAGTTTGCAACATCATGACACTCATCAAACAATGAGTATGTTTTACTTTTAGAAACAATATTCCCTTACAGTGCTTTTCTCAGGATGTGTAAAACACACTAGCAAAGCGATTTGCTTTTCAAGTGCTTATGAATGTCAAACTGCTTTACCTTTTGGGGTGTGGCCAAAATGGTGGCTTGAGTGCAGCTCACAATTTGGGCACTGTCAAATAAAACACTTCAGTTAAAAAATAATTACAGACAGGTGAATTAAACCCTTTTCCTGACAGTCGTTTGCAAAGGGGAATCATGCAAACAGTCTGGGTACTTTTCAATCCCATTTCACAATAATGACAACGGTAAGATAGCGTCAGTAGTCGGTTGCCTTGCTTGCCCATTTCTCTGCTTGTGCTTTAGCTTGTCTTACAAAACGTCTGGAGGTTGACATATTTCACTTGGTTTAGTCAATGACCTTTTTCCTATTCAAATAATATTATCCCTTTTCAAGACATCTGCTTTACTAATAAGTTTGACTCCTTCTTTGTTTCTTGGATTTGCTGTCTGCAGCTTCTGGCAATCCTTTCTGTGGTCTGGAACTCATTTCTTCACTAAGGGCAACTGCCGAATGACTGGTGACCCTTTCTGTGGCATTAGCAACTTCATTGGCTCAACCCTGGTAAATCATGCACAAGCAGTAGTGATAGGTGTGGTGAACCTTGATTCTGTCACTGATTTGAAACTATTCCAGAGTTGTTTTTTTCTTTTCTATGAAACACCACGAGACGTACTGGCTTCTTTTTTTTTTTTTTTTTTTGCTTAGTCATATAGCTTTACTTATTTTTTAACATTTTACTGCATAATTTTGAACACATTTACATTCAAGAATACAAAAAAAAAAAAAAAAAGAAAAGAAAAAAACTTTCTTGTCAATAAACAAAATTACAAAAGTGTCAAACTCAGCTGGTACTTACAATTCAGTCACTCTTCCCATAATTGCATTCCTTTGACAGGAAATCATTGCTAACCTTTTGGTTTACAGCAATTTTCAATTCATTCTCCCAGCCAGTAACTATTTTCTCATCAAACTTGCTAAGTTTAGTAACTAGACTTTTATATTTGGTTTCTGATTATCTTTATGCTGCCATGGTAAACAAATATTTGTTTATTTCAGGTGTGTATTATCCAGCATAATTTTGCTTTCCAGGTTCAAAATTTCATACAACATCAAAATAATGCACTGGCATGTAGGTTCTATTCTAAATTTCCATCTATGTGTTATGATTTTTTTGTCAACTATACATATCAGACTACCTCTCAACTGTCCAGATTTTTGCAGAAAGTCCAGATTTTTGTCTTATATTTTTGGTCTGCTCCTCATAAAATCTGTAGTTTTCTGGTAAATCACAGAGGATTGAAGTCACTAAATAATGACATGCAGATGAATTTCAGACTTCATACCCTTCAGAAAATGCACGGTAACAAAGAACCTGTTATTCTAGCAACTTTATTACTTTATAAGAGTAATATTTAAAATCTGTCCCTATATTTGGGAGTTTGTCCCCCCATTATTTTACACTTTGTCCAAATTTCTTGCTCTAAAATGTTGAGAGGTATGTTAGACTCAGTAGTGCCTTTTGTTGCCTTGGAGCATCAATCACCCAGTCATAAGTACACCTTCGGAACTGGATACAGTCTACCTGTTTCCTCCATCAAACATCCACAACCATGTTGCACCTGTAGCTATAATTTCAGCTCCATCACTGTGAAATGTTAGGGCAGCAACTGACATCAGCTTAAGAAAGAAGTTAAAGTTAGTGACACGCACCTCTGCTCAAGTCTTCATCCATGGCTGCTGCTTGCTGTTTGTCTTGTCTTATCGTGACTCCTATGAATCAGTTGGTACTTCCACCATATAAACCACCACACCAGGGGCAAGATGAGCATCTCTCTTTCTCTCTGTTATATAACTAATTTTAGTTATAAATTAAAAAAATAAATAAAATAATGAGTGGCACACCATTTTGATACTTCTTTTGTATTACCTCCCTCTTCAACTCATTCATTAGCTGCACCTGTGACACTGTGACCTGACAGAGGTTGCTCAACGTTCATGCTGTAAACCTTTAAAAAAACTTTAGTGTTTGCAGCAGTGTAATCACAGAAAGTAGGTCTATGAAAACTAAACAGAATTTCATGTCAGGCTGTGATTCAAGGTCAAACGTCTGTATGTACTGTCAAAAGTAGTATGGTGGAAAGCTACATACTAGACAATTTTTAATTTAAATAAACATGTATTTATCTTAAAAAAAACACATCCAACACGCTCACACTGTCTGAGTCCATTGACTAGTATTCTTTCATTTTTAATCCCTGCCACAGGACGGAGCCCAGTTGCTTCTCTATCTGCTCCCATTCTAGGCATTTGATACATGCCAGTAGGAGCCAGGAATCCCCATGTGAGACAAGAGCCCTATGGCCCATTTGTTCCTGCCCAGGAATCCCCCATCAGCTTGTCCTATCTGAAGTGAGAGTCAAGTAGTATGGAGTGGGCTGGCTTGCTGGTCCTGCAATGTGGCCTACACTCTCCCTTGGTGCACCATCCTCCTTCACAGAGGCACCTCTTTGGAGCCCTACAATAGCTGCTATCTAAGGTGAAACATACCACGACAATCTGGATTCCCCTTGGTTTACTGTTCTTCACTTCCAGTCTTTTTCTTGGTTTACTGTGGTACTTGCACACTGCAGTGTGGGCCACTAGCTCAAACTTCATGGGGTGAAATCCTAGTGGTCCTGCTAGGTGTCACTCATGTAATGAGCCAGAGTCCCCACAAATGAGTGAGCTAGTAACAGCTGCTTATTCCTAACTTTCACCACTGGCTCCTACAGGCACCTGAACTGCTATTTAAACTTAAATAACCTGTAAGTAGTCAGGGCTTTATCCTGTACAACACTGAGCTGGCTTTACACAGTTAATTTATTTTTGATTCAGATTGCCTCATGCAGCAGTCATCTGAAGCAGCCCAACCATCCCCTTTTGAAGTACATTTTCTGCCCCTCAGAACTAGCGGGAGGATCTGTAATAACAAGTAATCACTCTATTCACTATCAGGAAGTAAGTGAAAAGACTGGACTGTTGACAAAGCAGCCTGGCCAAGTAATTTGTTTTGTACTTAAATTGGGGCTCCATGTAACTGTACATAATAGAATCACGAGTGCCAAGAGTGGGAAGGTCAACAGTTTTTAAGCCCAAAAAAAGACAAAACAGCTTTTCATTTTGCAGGCTACAGCCCAGCAGTCTAATACCACTAGGCACCTCAACTTTCTTCTGGTCTTTGGCTAGTTTGCCTCCTATGTTTCAGGCCATATCACAGTCTGTTTTTGGTTTCTGAACAGGTTTGAATACCTCATGTGCACTCCCCAAACATAAAATGAGGAGTACTGTAGGGTGTGATTTTGGATCTACTGCTTTTTATGGTGTTCATGCTGTCCTTAAGATATTGCATTTGAGGGTAAAGTCCGGTATATCATTTCTGCATTGATGGCCCTTAGCTTCAACTCTCTTTTCCTCAGCAACTATGAGAAACCAATGTTCCCTTAAAAGGCCATTCATCCTTGGCTGTCTAATAATCAGCTGAATGCAACGTATTCAAGGTTGAGGCCATAGCTGCATATGTCACTTTGAAGTATTTTCCAGCCGTGCCACTTCCAGCTTTTACATTTTATGATTTTGTATCACAAAATTGTCTGAACCTGGCATTTTGCTCATTAATCAGCTAATATCTGGGAATGACGTGCTTATGTTTGCCATGGTAAAGTCAGCCTGCTGTCCTCTAAGAAATATATCTGGGATAAAGCACTTGATCTCCTGTCATTTATGCTTTGTTCTCTTCTCAACTGGGTTTTTGTAATGCCCTGTACAGAGGACTTTTCAGTACCAGGACCAATTATCTACAGCTAGTAGAAAACTCATCACCATGGCTAGTTACTTGTAATTCACATTATCACATCATCAACACACTACACCTATTATGCAGAAACTACACTGTACTTAATATTTTTTAGCTTTGAAAAATTAGGTAATGTTTTTTTGTCCTTACACGGTTTGCTTCCCATACTACTGGGAGTTTGTTGTTCTGAACTGTTCACATCGTGTCGGACTCTGCTAGTACTTTATCAGGTAGGGCTGGAAGCATCTGTTATTCATTCTTTTACCTTCCAATTGCTAATCCTTTACAATATACTGTCTTTGTGGTTTTGGAAATGTTCTGCGTTGGCCTCCTACAACAGCTCTCTAAAAACATTGCTACTTATTTGACCTGACTTTTAATAAACACTTCTTGAACCAATCATTTTATTCTGCCATAACTATGTTAATAATTGTAATGTGTTCTGTTTATTGACTGTTTTTGTATTTTATAAGTTCAAGTGCTTAAGTTATTAAGCACCTCAGTAAGTTTGAAGATGAATTTGAGTAAAGGCCTGAGTTACTTTGATAACGTCAGAGTCAAAGGCAGGGTTCCTGCTTGCATAACTATTCACATCAAGAGTTCAAGAATGCTGTGTCACAAAGTCATTAAGTGTGACAATCAACAAGAAAAGTAGATACTCTGATGAACATCAGCTGTACAGGAAATTAGGAACAAATGTTCTTCAGGTATTAGGGAGAGCAAGCAGAAGGTCTTTGTAGTAATGCAGAGCTGTATTACTGCAAATGCTATGGGTTTCTGGGAATGCACAATGATTCTTCCATTATTCGGGTTCCTTTAAACATAATTTTTCCTCAATATTCTTCTTACTTCAGTATATTTGTTGATGCCACTACAAGTTCTCCCACCTGAACTGACACAAAACGTTTTTATGATCACCATCATCCTCTCTTTTGCCTTCAAAGCAGTAAGTGGTGAGTTAGAAGATTCATCCCAAATGTAAAGATTACATGTTCTTCATCATTAGATAGCCTTTCTCTATCTTCATTCCTCCCTTAGCTGAGCTACAACTAAATCAGCCAAGCGGTCTCATCAAAGGTTCGCAAAAGGTAAAATCCAAGCATCCTGGAAAGATGCCGTGCTTTCATGAATAAATAAATACTGTAACGACATGCCAATTTCCTTTACCAAATCTGTTTGCTATGATAATGTTTAAGCTGTTATCTAGCATTGTGGCTCATTAGTCCATCCATGGACTAAGACATTTAGCATGGTAATTTTGCCTAGCCATAGAGTGGACACTGCACTAGTCAAAAGAAGTGACACAAACCTACAAATGTAAACAAAGGAAAACTCACTGCCATCTAATCTCTGTATCTGTTTAAAGCATTTGATATGATGAGGTACAGTTTGCTTAGCTCCATGCTTTCAGAGCACACCATTACTACTCAGCCTCTGGCCTAGTTCTCCAGTTACCTGGACATCAGTATGCAGACAAGTTTGTTGTTGGAACTCAGCAATGTTAAATCCTAGAAAGAAAAAGAAAAACTCACCCTATTTACACTCAATATGGCATCACTCGAGTCACTGTGGTGTACTCCAGAATGCTGATGTCTCTGCTGTAATCTATACGTTAACAACTGAAAAAAGCACAAGACAGCTGGAAAAAAATCTTCCAACATATTACAAATCTTCCTTTATGACAGAGATATTATCTACAATGAAAGTAAGATTGTCCTCCTTGATAACAAAATCAGTCAACAAATGAGTATGCTACAAAGGCTGAAAAAGTACTTACTGTCTTAAAAACAGAAGTTGAAAACTGCTCAGAATATACAAGAACATAATTTTCTGTATGGTAGCATTGCTTTTAGCAGTCTTCATCAGGGTCGTACTGATGGACTAAGAAAGGCATATAATAATGTAGCTAAACGTCTTTGCTGATGATCTTCTATCTCCATTTTGTTGTCCTACTTTACTTCACTGTTGCTCTCTGCTCTCCTGTTCACTTCCATCTTTCAATGACATTTTTTTGGGCTTGCTTTTATTTATCTGGTGCATCTTGGAAAATCCATCTCTTCTTTGTGACTCCCTTTTACCTACTAAAATGATTTTGTGCATTTTTGTCCTTCTATTCCATTTGCTCAAACGGAAGCTTCTTTTCTGCTCATTTGTGGTACCACCTATCACTGCACCTGCTATGACCAAGCTGGTCTATGTCCTCTGTTCACTGGGTGTTTAGTCTTATTGATCTGTGCACTATGTGGGCCTTGTGCTGGGTGTCTGTGCACTGTGTTGACCTTGTACTGGGTATCTGTGCACTCTGTGCACCTTGTACTGGGTATCAATGCATTCTGTGGGCCTTGTAATAGGTGTATGTGCACTTTGTGGGCCTTGCACTGGGTGTCTTTGCATTCTATGGGTCTTTTACTGGGTGTCTGTGCTCTCTGTAGGCCTTGTACTGGGGTCCTGCCCATACAGTTCACTTCTCCTCTGTAGCTAGGAAAAATAAATATTTTATTAGGTTTAATTAATTTCAATAAATTTTACTTTCATCAAAACAGAAAAGGCAAGTAATGTTCCATTAAGTTTGTACACTCTGTGTGCTTTGCACGGCTGGTCTTAGGCATAGCCAGACTAGGCAACCACCTAGGGCGCTGTACAGGCAGGCTTTGTAAAGGGGACAATTTTTATTTATCTATTAATTTATTTTAATTAATATAAATTTTGATCTCTTCTCAGCACCCTGTTCAAGGGTGCCTGAACCATAGGAAGAGGGGGAGGGCGAGTGCCCTCCTACTTACAGCTGCATATAGGCCAGGAGGCTTTAACATCACAGCATGCGTGATACAAGAGTCTTCTCCTTTGTGTGTGCATCATGACGCCAACATGGATTTAAATACGTTCTGTAGTTCCATGTGGAATTTAAGCCAGCAGTTCTTTTAAGAAATGAGTTAAGTCCATGTGTTTGCATGTGACCATTTGATTTAGAAAGAAGGTAAGTGTGTGTGTGTGTGTGTGTGTGTGTGTGTGTGTGTGTGTGTGTGTGTGTGTGTGTGTGTGTGTGTGTGTGTGTGTGTGTGATTTAAATCGTGTATGAGAGAGAGGAAGTGTGTGTAATTTAAATTGTTAGTTTGTGTATGAGAGAAAGTGTGTAATTTAAATCGTTTGTTTGTGTATGAGAGAGAAAGTGTGTGTAATTTAAATAATTTGTTTGTGTATGAGAGAGTGTGTGTGTGTGTGTGTGTGTGTGTGTGTGTGTGTGTGTGTGTGTGTGTGTGTGTGTGTGTGTGTGTGTGTGTGTGTGTGTGTATAAATGAAAAATGTTTTCCTACTGAATTTGCCAAGACTAGCATCTTGAATGCCTGTAACTGCAAAAAGGGGAATTTTTAAACTGGTGTTTTTTTACATGTAGCTGTGCTCCCTGTCTTTGTTCTGATTATATATAAACTTACTCAGATTGCTGCACCTCAGGGAAAGGGGTAAAATACCTATTTAAAAACGCTAAGGAGCTGTTGTTTCATTTACAGTTCCATTCATCATGGTTTTAAATAGTTCCCATGGTAAACAAGTAGTCTCACTCCACTAAGAAATGGCAGCGTCCACCACATGGGTTTAATTGTGTTTTGGTGCAGTAGAACTGATACTCTGCACAAAGATCCTTAGTAGCATGTAAGTGGTCAGGGTTTATTATAACCTAGGTATGAGATCTGAAGAGATGGCAGCCTTCTGTTACAACTGCTCCACATTTGGCCCTCAGGACGTGTGTGTATTAAATTTAATGGTTGCTCTTTTTCTTTGTTTACCTCTAATGCAGCTTAATATGTTTTAGAACAAAGATCTCTTTCCATTACTTAAAATTCTGATTTGGACTTATGTTTTTTTATCAGCCAACTGATTTAGGACACTCTAACATGAGATTTGCAATATCCTTTTTTTTTAATTTAGTCTACTTTCTCCTCCCACCTTCTGGCTTATGGAGGCCTTTCTTTGCAAGGTAACTGCAGGCTACCTGTAGGCCCCAGCTACTTTATCGGTGTATTTATCTGTTCCTAATAAAGTTTCAGTAAAGGGTGTGCTTATTCCTTTAGTTCTACTCCCACTGAATTGGTAGTATTTATGTAACAGGCACATGATTACACACTATTGTTACCATCTCTAGACAGGAAGATTATTAAGAATTGCAATCTGAGCACAACTGTGTGATGTTCATCATATGGACCACTTGTGCAGTAGTCATAAACCTGCAGAGCTTTGCACCCTTCCACCTACAGATGCCAAGCCATTTTAAGCTGTTTCTTGCTGTAGTGCAGTTTGTGTCTTGCATGTAAAACATCATCAGTCCAGCAGTTTGACATTACACTATATGGGCCTTTTACTGAGTGGTGTGCATGTAGTGGGTGTCTGTACACTCTATGGGCCCTGTACTGGGTGCCTGTTCACTCTGTGGCCTTGTACTGTGTGTTTGTGCTCTCTGTGTGCCTTGTACAGGGTGTCTATGCACTCTGTGGGCCTTGTACTGGGAGCCTGCCCACTCTATGGGCCTTGTACTTGGTGCCTGTGCATGCTGTGGGCCTTATACTAGGTGGCTGTGCTTTCTGTGGGCCTTGCACTGGTGCCTGCTCACTTTGTGGGCCTTGTACTTGGTGTCTGTGCACTCAGTGGGCCTTGTACTGGGTCCAGGCCATACAGTTCAGTACTCTTATGTATCTGGAAAAATACATGCTTTATTAGGTTTCATTGATTTCATCAACGTTTACTTTCATCAAAATTGGAAAGGCAGGTAATAGTCTATCATGTCATGTATTGTTGAAAGATATATGTATGTTGTACAGTGAGACTGGTGAACACAATGGTTAAGGATGTTTCTTCTTTTCCCTCTGTTGTGTATTCTGATAATTAAATATATTTAGAGGTGTGGGGAATCCAGGGGGCTTTCTTTTTTTTAATCTTTAGTGGATTTGGCAGTTGATGTTGAAACCGTTGTTAGCATGGGTTCTGAAAAAAGCTTTGTCTAACTGATATGCGTTTTTAGAATCATGGCGGCAGCGCCTTGTGCTTCCAGCATTCACTTGTGCATGTGCAGGAATAAATTGTTCTTGTTTAGCTCAAATTTAACCAGATACCATGCATACTTGCTGTTTGCCGACACATTTTTTTTTCTCAAAATGTTTTTATTATTTTTATAAAACAACAATTTAACAATGTAATAACAGGAAAGGAACAAAATAAACCATATATAGTGCCCAGAACAGAAGAAAAACATAGTACACATAGCATAAACACTTAGTATTTTTTCTAAAAGGTTAGACAATTTCACCCAAGCAATTAAATGGTGTTGTGTCATTTGTACTCATTTTTATAGTAGCAATCTCATCTTTACAGATAGGCTTCGCTAGATGAACAAATTCACTTTTAAAGATAGGAGTAGATTGAGATTTCCAATTTTTAGTAACAAATTTCCTAGCTATGGAAATAATTGACCACAGCAAAAAAATTGTTTTTTAGGGATGACTTCAGGAATAGGAACACTGAAAAGAATAAGAGAATCAGAAATTATAGTTATTGTGCCATAAAACTTTACAAAGATATCTAAACCAAAGTGGAGAGATTACTTTACAATTAACAACCATGTGTTACCAGTCAGCATCAAGATGTCCACATCTCTAGCATTTTACTTCAGCTTTCTTATATATTATTGCTATTTTTTAGGTGTAAGAAAACATCTATGCAAGCATTTTCATGTATATACATGCCAAAATGGGGAAAACATGGACCCTTTCACCGACTGTAAACAAATTTGTTTATTCTTTGTTGAGAATTCTTGCCCATTTACTTTATTAAATTTCAAAAAGAAATATCTGTTTTACCAAAATCATTTATAAGGATTTTATAAATTATAGATATGCAAGAGGTGTTCTTAATTGTACCATTAAAAATGGTTTTGATGAAATCACAAACAACTGGATGGATCGCACTAAACTATGTTGGAGGGGTTTCAAAGAGATGGCTTGCAAACACATTTCTGCTCATAAGTTCATTATAAATGGTCCCAAGAAGAGAGCCTATTTTAGCAAATTATGGAAATATCTAATTGATTTAATTTTTAGTGAATAATTCCCTATCTCAGCATTTAGTGAAATACATATCCTTATCCCTGTTATTAACTGGAGATCCACTGCCAACTCAAATAATTCTTTTTCTTCTTCTCCTTAATATCTCTTTAGAGGACTGGTAGCAAATTATTTTGTAAATAATGTATATAAGTGTTTTTGGTTAGATTGATTACAATGCCTTCTTTATCTTTTTTCCTTCCTTTTTATGTACCATTGTTAAAATGTCTTCATGTCCATAACAACTTGTGATAATTCAACATTTAATTTTAATGTTCATAATCACAATGTTCTCTATTTTTATATATGCATTGTTTTCTATTATGGAAAAATAAAAGAAACATTTGAAAAAAAATGGTTTTGATGAAATCTAAGATTTTTGGGGTACTCTTACTGTAAGCCTCTAGTGAGGATATAATCTTGGTATGTATGAATTCCTTACAAGTTTGGATGTCTAGCCAATTACAATTCTGTAAACTGCATCTGGAAATCAAATAGTCTGCAAAGTTTATTTTATTAGCTGAAAGAAACTGATTCCAATATAATAGAACATTTTCTGGATATCAAAATATATCAAACATTCATTTGTGAAAACAAATGAAAAAATAATTATTAATAGGTTTTTGATCAGTTGATTAGAAAATATAAGCATTTTGAACAACAATAATATTTGGCTTGTAAGACGTGTAAGAACTATTTTCAGCTTCTCACTTTGAATATATATTTTCAAGATCCATATAAAGATGTTTCTATGTATTTGAAGGTGTGGTTCAAGCAATGTCTTATTATTAATCAAAAGTAAGCTTTCATGAATTAACTTCCAATATGATGAATAAGAAATATTATTCCAAAGCAACACTACATTAATAATAGATAAAAATCAATGTTTGGAAACCCTATACCCCCCTCCCAGCTTGAGGTGTGCCAAAGTGCGATTCTTGGATCTTGAGTGTACCCAGGGAACTTAAGTAGAATATTATTTATTTTATTTTTAGTTTTAATGGGTGGGGCTTTGAAGTATTAAGTCTTGGCTAACAAATAAAATCTTGGGTAACAATATAGTTTTAATTATACAGACTAGATTCCACAGAAAAGCACAAAGTTTTAACCACACACAAGGCAAGGTTGGAGCTGTAGTTCACTAACAGTTTATTGGTGCAATAAACTGTTGGTGATCTACAGTTCCAACCTTGCCTTGAGTGTGGTTAAATCATTTTAATTATGGTTAGTCTGTCTTTCTGTCTTCGAATGTGAAGAACAGTCTGTTCCAGTTATCTATTAAACTTGTGATTGAGTTTACAAGATGTTGATAGTTAGTTGTGAGTGATTTTTTTATAATTTGATTCAATTAGGACACCTAGGTATTTAATATGTGTACCCTCCCATTTTATATCTCTGTTTGATTTCAGTTCCGTAGTGAGTGTTTGCAGACATTTGTCTTCTCATCTATCGATATGTCTGCTGTTTTGGGACTACTGACACTGGTTATCCTGTCATCTAAAATGCTGCCACCAGTAAACTGTATAACTCTGCTTCCAACTTAAAGAAAATTCCTTGGCTCATAACAGACACAAGGAAAGACTGCACCGATGATTTGTACATTTCTCCTGTTCTCCTCACTTCCTTGTCAGCTGCCAGGTGGCAATGCTACGCTCCTCTTCTGACTTAAACTTGTACTATAATTATATCATGTCAGAAATTAAACTTAAGTTGTCATAGTAAGCAAGGATTAATACTAAACTGCACAGATGTTTAGCTACACAGAATGCATGCTATCCGTGTATGTCTGAGAAATTACCTGTAAACTTGCATGCACAGTTTTTGTTTTCTACTGGTTTAAGATTTATGCAATGGATCTGATATAATGTCCAAACACACACATCACTAACTGTCTATTGCTGTATTGCTCTATAAAATATATTAATTCCTAAGAATGCACATTGTGTCAATGTGAAAGCAATTATAAAGCAATTCTAAAAGTGTTTATCTTCGCTTTTATATTTTTCTAATTTGTTTGACAAAATAACTGGAAATTGTTCAAATGTGTGAATTTATCATCTGACATTAGCACACTTAAATCATTTATAGCTTTTTTGTTGGGTCTCCACTGTAACTGTACCTCACCTAGCTGGACCTGTCTAGTTGTAAGTGTGTAATAAACCTGGCAAAACCACCTTAAAGTATAGCCTTAACAGCAGATTAATACGCAGGATAGGGATAAATGGGTTAAAAAAGGTCTTAGAATAAATTATGGAGGGATCCATGAAACACCTGGTCAGATCTAAAATAACTCACTTGAGAAACCATGAAACACTGGCCACAGAGGCATACAAAGTTTTTTTTTTTATTTATTCTTTAAATATTTGCAAAATTACTAAACAACTTAACAAATTCATCCTCTAACACTGCTCTTACTGGCTGACTAAACAAGTCAAGAACAGTTAAATCAAATGCTTTGTTCTGGTCAATATTCATGGATTTGGTCTATGGGCATTTATCTTTGCTTCTCAGTATATTATCAGTGGAGTATCTTATAATTATAATGGTGTTATAACAAAATCATATTCTTTATTGGTGAAAAAAGCTGAGAAGCACTTCACTTAATGAGTCATTAGCTCTTCTGCTACCTTAGCCATGATACTGAATATGGAAATGTGACTATGGCTATGGTAACCCAGTCTGGGGACAAATTGTTCTAGCACACTTTCCTAGACAGTAGGCAGGTACAAGTAAATAAGCAGAGTATAGAGATATGAGTTGGTTGGGGGGGTGGGGGTCGTTAGCATGTCCTCACCCATCTTTAGAAATCTACATTGTAATCCATCATTTTAAGGACAGTCCTATTAAGATAAACAGTTACCTGCCTCACTGTGATACACTGTTCTAAGGCATGCTAGTAGAGGAGTCACCGATGAAGCTTTCTGCACTTGGAAACTGCAGATGCATGGGGGTCATGCTTGTTTCCATTTCACTGAGTCTATGATGAATCATTACTGTCTTGTATTTTTGTTCCACCTTCCTAGTATAGCTGTGTAGCTATTCATTTTCTGGTTTGCAACATTAGAATGATGGCACATCATAGAACCACTACCTACTAAAACATGATCCACCTAACCTACCCTGCTAAAAAAATAAACAGAAATGCCTGCATGTCACTATTTCCCATAGAGCACAAAGCAATCAAACTGTCATGCATGTTACATTACATAACAATCTCTTAGGCAGCATCAGTGCAGAGAAAAGTGAAGAATTCTTACAATATTGATTAAAAGATCATCAGGAAACCAAAATACTACTGTATCATTTATGTTGCCTGATCTAGTACATGACTGCCACAGTGGTGATGCTGATGACATCATATGTCCATGTACAAGAAGAGACTGATCTTAATTAGCTTAGATTTAACCATCACACCATTCACACATATTGTCTGCAGCCACTGGTCATCTCACACATGGACACCTTTCAGGTGTATGCTCAATGTGTATGCCATCACACAGTTAGATGAAGAAGGCTACAAGTTTTAGGCCTTCAACTCTAAGCAACATGCTTCATAACAGATGTGAACACGGGTCTATATTATGGCAACAAAATGCCGTAACAGGGAATATGAAAAGACCGATATGTATTCAGTGAAATCCATTTCCGCGATTCACTGAATTCTTACAGGGCAAAGATATAGTTGGCCAACTACACTATTTTGCCCTCTTCTCCACTGTAGTGTGATCTCGGAGTTGGTATATTTAGTTAGGGGGTGGAGGTCACAGTCCCCCACATTGGGGGTGTGATAGGTAAAATAGCTTTGTTGCATTGTGGGACAAATATTTGTTTATCCGACAAGTTTTCAGTGAATCACAGAAATGGATTTAGCTGAATACTTGTCGGTCTTTTCGTATTTGCTGTTATGACGTTTCAACACCGTAATATAGACCCGTGAACACATAATTAACATTTAGGTGCCATATGAAGTCATGTATCTTATACCCTACTCATATAGTTGGGCCTCATTGCGAAGTTTAAACTTTAGGTTTGGTATTCAACACAAGACTAGCACTTTGGACTGCTAAACACATTTATTAGACATTTGTCTTCATATAATAGTGGCTGTACATCTTTTATTTCTTTTAATTTTTCTAGTTCTGGATTGTAAGATACTATCTGGAGGATGTCACTCATATTCCTCAACTTACACCTTAGGAATTTTCTTCTACCTGGGTCATTTTTTGTTTTAGGTGATTCCTTCAGGTAGACAAAGATAAATGTTTCCTCTTCCTGTTATGAGCAGCTGTAGAAGTACTAAATAACTCAGCAATACATTATGACTATTTTGGTGTATGATGGATAATAACCATGCATGTGGAAGATAATTAGCAAAGGTGGGGTCACAGACTACATTTTTTAAACAAAGGTCAGTGATGAGTTTTCATGTGTATATACAATTACACTTTTATTAACAAGCCAAAGCAACCAGGAAAGATAGTTAAGTAACTTGATGAATGAAACTGAATACTTGTTTGTCCTGTGCAGGTGGCATAAATACCTTGTTAGCACATTTATACCTTCAAAGGGGCCTTAACAACATATAGAAAATATACCATCTTGTGGTAAAAAAGAAACGAATGAGAGTTGGGTAATGCAACTTATGTAAGCAGCAAATGTGAGTGAATAACACAGGTTGTTGTTCGTCTTTTGGCTTTTTCCCAGTAAGGGGTCGCCACAGCGGAACTCCGGTCCGCTAATGATTGGCAGTAGATTTTTACGAAACACCAAAGTGCCAGCTCAACGCCCAACCTTCAACGAAGGCACGCCCATTTACGCACGCATGTCTTTCGAACGCTACCCAACCGCGGGGAGGACATGCAGACTCCACACAGGAGGCACTCCCAAGCCAAGCCGACACAGGTACAGCACAAAAATAGTAACACTAAAACTGACTGCAAAAATAGCCATTAGTATCTTGACTTGGAATAGTTAAGGCAGATTTGACCTTCTAGGATTACACAGCAACTTTTGTTGGTTGCAAACTAACAAAGAAAATACAGCATATTTGTATCTGCAGAAAATGCATCCGCAACTCCTCCAGTTCTTTCCTAGCCATCAGATATAGATTTCAGTTTTGCTCATTAGTTTTTTTAGTGACATCTTCAATTCAATATGATGCCAAGGACATGATTTTCCAAAGCTGTACACTGAGAATTTATATGACTGAAGAATCTGATTGACTAGGTTTCAAACCACAATGGGTAAAAAAAAAAAAAAAAGTACTTGAAAAGATTTTAATATTTATTTTTCCATTCATGTTTGCTGACTGGTCATGCCAAAACAGGTGTAATTCATATATATCCATATAGTTGTAGCCGACTTTCTATGGAGCCCCATGCAGGACATATGGATTAGTAGTACATCATAACTATAAGTAAGGCAGTATTTACTTCTTAAGTGGTTAAGTGGACTGCTCTGATATAGGTGGCCTAATGGTTAAGGTGTTTGCCTTACAAACACAAGGTGTGGGGTTTGAATCTCACAAGGGATAATAGGTTAGGCTTTAAATGGCTCACAAGGACAGTTAGCTTATTACTAATCTATGAACCTAAATATCTCCCTGACATATTTATATGGTTGGGAGGATGGCCTAATGGTTAAGGTGTTTGCCTTACAAACACAAGGTGTGGGGTTTGAATCTCACAAGGGATAATAGGTTAGGCTTTAAATGGCTCACAAGGACAGTTAGCTTATTACTAATCTATGAACCTAAATATCTCCCTGACATATTTATATGGTTGGGAGGATGGCCTAATGGTTAAGGTGTTTGCCTTACAAACACAAGGTGCAGGGTTTGAGTCTCACAAGGAATAATTGGCTAGGCTTAAAATGGCTTGCAAGGGCAATTAGCTTAGTACTAACCTATGAACCTAGTAAGGTAGTTCTACAAACTGAAAACAGTTTACCTTCTGAAGTAAAAGACAATGGAGTTCATGGCTCCCTGCATGTGAAATTAAACCAAATGTTTGATTTAACATAAGAGGTGTTATGAGAGAGGTTATAGGTGACAGTGAGCAATGCACAATTTCATTAAGAATCAATAGATTAACGCCCACTGTTTTCCTAGCTTCTGAAGTGAGTAAATTAAATGTTTTATATAGAAGTTTTAACTGCTGCAGAACATAATCAACAATTTTCTCCATAAGGCATATAATGGAAACAGATCAGCTCAAGTTATCATTTAAAATGTCAGAGATACAGGTTATGCTCAACTGGGATCTTCAATGGATCATGCAGTAGAACTGGAAAAGTATCTATTTTCCACTGAAGGTCACTGTAGCAGTTTTTTAATCTCAGTGTCAATTATTTACTATATATCCATTACCATATCTTATCATACATACTTTGTAGTTCAGCTTAAAGGACCACTATGGGCAAATGATGAAGAAAACATATATTTTTTTTATCTTGCCATGATTTACTACACCTCCCAAAGCTTCCTGCAGCAAAATAAGTACTCATTCCTAATTTTATTTTGTTTTTACTCTTGTCTGCCCTCATGGGGACATACATCGTGATTCCTTTGGAAAGCTAAATCTGTCCCATAATGCACAGACTGAGAACAACTAGCCCTATCATTTGTTGTCAGACTAGACTTCCATTCACTTAGAATGAAACACCTGAAAAAACTGCCAAGTTTGAGAGCCTGCAGCTCATGTGTCATTGACTGGTATGCGCTGAGTTTTACATATGTTGTTCCTACTGATGAACTACACATTCTCTGAAAGAAACTTGCAAAAGTGTCGACAAATTACTGAGATAAAAAAAGACGTTTCACAAAGAGCAGTTTTGCAAGTTTCAGTTCCTGGCCAGGTTACTCCTCCCATCTCCCCTCCTTCAGAGGCTACAGTCTCACATTTCCAGCTTTACTAGATTTAACTATTTAGTCAGCTTTGCATGACAATAGACATCAAAAAAATCACAGCCTGGTGTGCCACTAAATCTGTTCCCTTGTATGTCTCTATGCCTCTTCACTTGTAAACAGCATTTCCCAGGAATAAAAAAAAAAATAAATAAAACAAACACATCAGTCCAGAGTTTAGACCAGTCTATCCAGTTAAAATATGCACAGTAAAATATTCAACTTATAATGCATTTTGGCTGCTGACATGGTTATCTTTATATAGTTATTCTCTTGTAGTATAACCTGAACTTAAGGTATTTAATGATAAATTTTACAACAGTTCTCATTTTCTTAACAATGACCTCCCAAGCCTCTGATGTGACCTAGTACTTTTTCTTACTATTGCTTTATTTAGTTTGTCTTAGTTGTTTACCTGTAGCATGTCTCTCATCCTCTCAGTAGCATGTCTCTCATCCTCTCAGCAACAGACTCCTGGAGAAAACTTCCAAAGCAGATACTTGTATTAAAACAGTAGCAGCAGCTGTAGCAGTGAAACTACACTCCAAAACAATGCACTCAAACATAGTACTGACAAACACAGGGGAATGTATATGTCTGAATCAAGCAGTGATGAAATTGCTAGGGACTTCACTGAGCACAATTTTACTCTTAATCTCTCCATTTCATAATCCATAACATTCGCACCACACTTACAAAGGCACACCTCCACCTTCCACAAACACAGCTACCCACACCAACACAACATACCAGTCAAATTTAAGGCTTTTCCCACCTCTCTGCAAAACACTGCTGTAATAGCTTTGGCAAACAAATGAAAATGATTGATGGGTGTTGGTTCAAGACACCCATCCATATCTCTCAACAGTACAGATTTTTGCAGAAAGTCCAGATTTTTTGTCTGTTTTCATAAAATTGCAGTTTTCTGTCACATCACTGGCAAATCACTGAACACTGAAGTCAGAAAGTTGACAGGCATTTGATTTTCAGACTTCATATTCTTAAGAAAAGTCACTCTAATGCAAAACCTGTTTATCAACTTTGTAAGTTTGTAAGTGCAATATTTATAAATTGTCCCATTTTGGGGCCTTTGTCCCCTATTATTTATGGCCTTGTCCAGATTTCTTGTTCTATAATGTTGAGAGTTATGCTGCCATCCCTTCCTACTGGAGACAGTCCACTGCACTTGCACAAGTGTCCCCCTCAGCAGGGCAGCAAGCAGGTATCAGTGCAGATTTGCTTTATAGTTCTTTTACACCACACACACACACACACACACACAGTAAATCTTGTTGTCCATGTTATTTATTCTTTTCCTTGGTTTCGTTTCTCTTACTTGTAATGTTGCTTTTACTTATTTTTTCTCTTGCCTCCCATATCTGCCCTAATTATTACTTCTAACAAATACTTTTTCTCACTCTTTCTTCTCTTCCCTTCCTCCTCTTCTTTATCCACTGTTTGAACTTTTCCACTCTGACATTTGCTTTATGGGTAAATAATGAACTGTCACCCTTATGTCAGCACATTTCAATGCTGCATAATATTGTATTTAGTCTAATAATAGGTTCATAGGTAGGTACTAGGCTATCGGCCTAAGTAATCCTAGCCAACAAGTTTCCCTGGCTTATGCCACCCAAGAAAGTTATTTTCCTGTGCCACTGTCGAGTAGAGCCACAGAAGTGATTCCTATCTCTCATCCACTCAAAGATTTTTCTTGAAAAGTGCTAAGGAGGAACTTTGCTTGACATAGATGGGTAGCTTGTTCCAGAGTATGGGAAGTCTCTGGGACAGGAATCTATCTCTCCAGTATGTACTGTTTATTGTGGTGACAAGGTTTAGGTCCCTAGAGCGTGTAGCTCAGAGGGATTGGGATTTCTTTAGGTGTAGCATATCCAACAGCTCTGGGTTTGACATAGCTTTATATGTTAGGCAGAAATCACCTCAGAGTAGGCGATATGCTACGGAGTAAAGCTGGAATTTTTTTTAGATGGTCATTGTAGGGCATCTGTTTGAGGCCAGTAATCCTCTTTGTGAGGTACTTCTGCAACCTTTCCAGCTGCTGCAAATGTCTTGTGAGGTACATCCAAAAGGGGCATTGTACTCTATAATGAGTCTAATGAGTGATGAGTAGAGGGGAACAATGATCTCTTTTTTCCTGGATGAGAACCCTTTGTGATGAGGTGTGCCACATAGAAGGACTTCCTGACTACTGTGGCTATGTGATTATCAAAGGAGAGACTACTGTCCACCTGGGTCCCAAGGTCTCATCACGCATTCGGTGTTAAGTAGACTACCACCTATGTGGTAGCTCACGGGTACAGAGTTTTTACCAAAGGGGATGACAATGCACTTTTTGGCATCAAGCTTGAGGCCATGGCTCTAACACCAGGCATCTGTCTCAGTGAGGCCCTTCTGTAGGATGCCCACATCATTTGGGGACTTGACTATGGCTTCTAGTTTGCAGTCATCTGCGAACTTCGTTAGCCAGAGGCCTTCTGTGTTAGCCTGTACTTCAAAGAAGTAGATACCAAACAGGAGAGGTCCCAGGACTGAACCCTGTGGTACTCCACTTGTCACTGGTTTGATGTCAGATTTGGAGTCTGCAATTTTACAGTGTGGGTTCTGTCAGTGAGTCAGTTGGCAACTCATCTTGTGATGTAGGGTTTTATACCTAGTTTAGTGAGTTTAGCTATAATTCCAGAATGGGGGATGGTGTAAAAAGCCTTGACGAGGTCAAGATAGGCTGTGTGAACCAACTTAGCCTCATCGACTACCTCAGAGAAGTCGATTAGGTTCAGGATGCAGGATCTGCCTTTCACAAACCCGAACTGGGTGGGGTCCAGAGTTTGGAGGTTACCAATGTCTTTGTTTATGAGTTCCATGATGATATCTGACAGGGCTTAGTGGTAAATCTCTCCTCACTCTCCTCACCACTTTGCCCTCAACCCTCCCACTCAAGTTCAATTACAGATTCTCTGAACATGTCTAATCAATATCAACCTTTGCTACTCCTAACTCTCCTAACGACTCTCATCTCCACCTATCTCTCAACCTCCTATGAACAACCCCTTCCTTTCACTCTAACAACTCCACACAAACAAACCCTAACATCTCCTCTAGCTCTAACAATGGGCTATCTCAATACCATCCACAAAACTTTCTACCTTCAAGCTAAATATCGCCGACTGTCTCACATTAAATACCCTAGTCATAGCCTAAAAAAACATTTTAACTACTACTGCAAAACTCCTCAATTTTACAACCCTATATTAATCTGCTCATTAATAGATGGCGATATCCACCCCAACCCTGGCCCTAACTCACCCCCACCATCCTCTAACTGCCACCAATTCAAAATAAAACCAACACCATCCACCAAACCCCCCAAATCACTTTCAATTGCCCAATTAAATATACGTAGCATTTGCAATAAAATACCACAAATTCATGCCCTTCTAGATATCCAACAGTTTGATATTCTCTGTCTAACTGAAACTTGGCTCAAACCCGCAATAAAAGATAATGAAATCATCCCCCCAGGGTATAACATCCTCAGACAAGACCGCTTAAACAAAAAAGGTGGTGGGGTTGCAATTCTCTATAAAACCGGACTGCAAATAAGTAAAACAAATCATACCCTTCCATCTGACAATAATGTTGAAATAATTATTTCCAAACTTCAGCTCAACCCTCACAAAACAGTTAACATTATCTGTACCTATCTTCCCCAGGAAAAATCCCACTATTTTAGAAGACCTATTAAACTGGCTTTCTCTAAATCTTCTTCAAGAAACAATACTTTTAGGAGACTTTAATATTGACTGGAATTTATGTAAACATACTTATCCATCCACCCTTATTAACCTGCATGGCTTCTCTCAAATCATTAACTCCCCAACAAGAATAAACAAACTGAATAATAAAGAAAGTATACTTGACTGGATACTAATAAATAGTCCACAGCAAAAGTATACAACAGGAACTCTCCCAGATGACCTCAGCGACCACTCCCTAACATATATCATAAGGCATAAAACAAGTTTAACTATCCCTACCCAAGTTAAATCATCCCGTAGCAAAAAATTTTTTGACCCCATTCTGTTTCAAAATGAACTTATGCAAGTTAAATGGTCACCTCTTAAATCTCTCCCAATAGACGAAGCTGTTAGCTACTTCAATCATACTTTTCTGACAATCCTTGAACATCATGCTCCAATGCGTTCTATATGCATAAAATCGAAAACAGCCCAATGGCTCTCAAACAATACTAGGAAGCTAATCCTTAATAGGAACAAAGCCTGGGCTAAATGGCGTACCACAAAAAACACAACTGACCACCTCACTTTCAGACAACAAAGAAATTTAACAAAAAAAGCCATCCTACAAGATAAAAAGAACTTTTATAATCAGCTACAACAATCATCCCTGCACCAACCACATAAATTTTGGACCGCTATTAACATGCTGTCATCCCCTGGCAAAGTTGCCACACCAAATCCAATTGATTCTAACCCCGACTGCCCATTACAAACAGCTAATGCCTTTAATAATTTCTTTACCTCTGCCATCCTAAAGCTAGCTAACCAACAAAGCCCTGATACTTCCAAACTATTAACTCAAAGCCCCACTCCCCCTCCATTTCACCTCAAACCCATACCCACCACTTATATATCATCCTTACTTCAAAAATTAAAACCTACGACCCCCTCTGCTGACAAATTACCAGCAGAATTCCTCCAAATTGGTGCAAAAGCTATAGCTTACCCCATCTCTATACTGATTAACAGGACCTTAAAAGAAAGTACAATTCCATCTATATGGAAAATCTCATATATCATCCCACTGTTCAAAGGAGGTGATTCTACTGAATACTCCAACTTCGCCCCATAGCATTACTATCTCCACTTGCAAAAATAATGGAGAAATGCATCCACAAACAGTTACTAAATCACCTACTAAGCCACAACCTCCTAGCTAAGTGCCAACATGGTTTTCGCCCATTCCATAGTACTACTACAGCCTTACTATCCTTTATCAACTCTATTAACAAAAACCGCAACAATAATACTCCTTCCTCAGCCTTCTTCGTTGACCTGTCTAAAGCCTTTGACATGGTCAACCACCAACTTCTTCTCCATCGTCTCAAGTCCCTCTCTCTTGACAATCTAGCCTTAAATTGGTTCACATCTTATCTGGACAACCAAAAACAGGCAGTACTCTGGCATAACCATCTCTCTGATCTCCTCCCCACCTCTATAGGAGTCCCTCAGGGTTCTATCTTAGGTCCTCTACTATTCTCTATTTTTATAAATGACCTTCACCTAGCCACTCCCCTATCAACTTGCATTCAATATGCAAATGATACAACCATCATTTCCTCAGCCCCAACACAGTCGGAACTTTATTCTCTCACACAAAACACCTTCACTACTATAGAGCAATGGTTCTCTAATCATTGTCTCCTCCTTAACCCAAAGAAAACCATACTCCTGATTTTTACTCCCACTCACTTTTCTCCCTCCATTAATTTCACACTCACATCCAACAATGGCACCCTTATCTCTCCAGACCAAACCACCAAACTCCTGGGTATTACAATTGACAATCAACTAAAATTCGACACTCACATTAACTCTACAATAAAATTGACTAACAGAAAACTAGGTTCTCTCTATAGAATCAAATCTTTCCTTACTCCAGAAGCTAAAACTACAATAGCTAAAACCCACTTAATATCTACCCTATTATATGCCTCCCCTATTTATACTAATCTTTCTAAACATAATCTTAACAAACTAGCTACATCATATAACAACATTGCCAGATTTGCTACAGCCTCTCCATACAGGACTCATCATTGCTTCAATCTAACAAAATTAGGGTGGCTAGAATTACTCCACCAAATACAATTTAGCCAACTTATAATTGCCCATAAAGCCCTTTACCACCCTGACAACACTCCAATGCTCTCCACCCTCATAAAACCCTATAACAATCTGAAAAACCTACGCTCCTCTAACAAAATATTGATTCATACTTCTCTATCTAATAACACAGCAGGTGGCTCCACATTTTCCAACTCGGTTGGTAAAATATGGAATCTACTACCTCAAGACCTCACAACTCAAACATCACTCCCACTATTTAAAACTAAACTAAAACTCTTCTTATCCAACCACTGGCTTTGCTCTTGCAATAACCCTGACTAAACATTCTTACCTCCTTCTTTTTTGATTCTTTACACCCATTCTTTTTCTTCTTATATCTAACACTCTAAATTATTCTCTATATAACTGTTTCTGTTATTCCATATGTAATAATGGCATAAATAAATATTTTCTCAACTTCCAATGAAGTTGTAATAGAGTAATTAAGTTCTTTACTTTTATCTTTCTTTGCTAAATCTCTTACTGTACTCGAATGCTATTACATCCTGCCGTAGGCTTAAAGTACATTGTTTTTTTTCTATTATTATTTTGTATGTTATTTGGTACATTTTGTTTATTTTTACTAAAGTAGTATTGTAGCGGAGCTTTTCTCCCCGGGCCTCCACTGAAAATGGACATGTATCCAGTTGGACTAGCCCGGTAAACAAATGTAAAATAAAAATAAAATAAAAATAAATAAATCACTTTGGCTATGGTGTGCAGGGTCATGGGTTCGAGCCTTGCAGAGGCTTTTTATTTTTTTTCAATCATAGCCTCACCTCAGGCTTTGTGCCTGCTGAATGGTACACAGTGATGGTTATCCCACTCCACAAGGGGGGAGCCACCATGGACCTCGGGAACTACCACACCATTAGCCTGACGAGCATGGTCTGCAAGGCCATGGAATGTATCATCATGGAACTTATAAACAAAGACATTGGTAATGTCCAAACTCTGGACTCCACCCAGTTCGGGTTTGTAAAAGGCAGATCATGTCTCCTAAACCTGATAGACTTCTTTGAAGCAGTCACCAAAGCCAAAGGGTAAGGCGGTTCACACAGCCTATCTAGATCTTGCCAAGTCTTTCGACACCATCCCCCACTCTGGAATTATAGATAAACTCACTAAACTAGGTATAAATCCCTATGTCACAAGATGGGTTGGCAACTGGCTCACTGACAGAACCCACACTGTGAAAGTAGCAGACTCCAAATCCGACTTCAGACCAGTGACAAGTGGAGTACCACAGGGTTCAGTCCTGTTTGGTATCTACTTCTCTGAAGTACAGGCTAACACAGAAGGTCTTTGGCTAATGAAGTTTGTAGATGACTGCAAACTAGGAGCCCTAATCGAAACTCCTAATGATGTGGACATCCTACAAAAGGGCCTCACTGAGACAGATGCCTGGTAAGCCATGGCCTCAAGCTTGATGCCAAAAAGTGCATTGTCATCCCCTTTGGTAAAAACTCTGTACCCATGAACTACAACATAGGCAGTCATATAATTAACACCAAAAGTGTGATAAGAGACCTTGGGACACAGGTGGACTGTATTCTCTCCTTTGATAATCACATTGCCACAGTAGTTAGGAAATCCTTCTACGTGGCACACCTTATCACAAAAGGTTTCTCATCCAGAAAAAAAGAGGTCATTGTTCCCCTCTACTCATCACTCATTAGACCCATTATAGAGTACAACGCCCCTTTTGGTATGTACCTCACAAGACATCTACAACAACTGGAAAGGCCACAGAAATACCTCACAAAGAGGATTACCGGCCTCAAACAGATGCCCTATGCAGACCGTCTCAAAAAACTCCAGCTTTACTCCATCACATATCGCCTACTCAGAGGTGATCTTTGCCTAAAATACAAAGCTATGTCAAACCCAAAGCTTTTTGGACATGCTCCACTTAAAGAAATCCCAATCCCTCTGAGCTACATGCTCTAGGGGCCTAAACCTTGTCATCACAATAAACAGAACATGCCGAGGGATAGATTCCTGTCCCAGAGACTTCCCATACTCTGGAACAAACTACCTATCTATATCAAACAAAGCTCTTCATTAGCACTCTTCAAGAAAAATCTTGATGACTGGATGGGAAATAGGAAATTCACCCCCAGGATCACCTCTGTGGCTCTGCTCGACAGTGGCACAGGAAAATAATTTTCTTGGGTGGTAAAAGCCAGGGTACCTTTTTGGCTGGGCTTGTATAGGCCCCAGGGTCAATTGCCTAGCACCTACCTATGAACCTATGAACCTATACGTTCCATGGCCTTGCTGATCAGGCTAATAGGACAATAGTTCTTGGGATCAGTGGTGGCTCCCCCTTTGTGGAGTGGGATAACTGTTGCTGTGTGCCATTCAGTGGGCACAAAGCCTGATGTGAGGCTATGATTGAATATGGTGCTTAGGTGGGGAGCCAGTTCATTCTGAAGTTTGTGTAAAATGCAGCCTAGGATGTTGTCCAGTCCCATGGATGTATTTTTGGCTTTAGAGAGTGCAACTTTTACCTGTGTAGTTGTGATTACAGGGACTCTGCATTCTTCCTGTATAGATATGGGCCCTTTAGGGTGTGAGAGGGTGGTAAAGTTAGCACTGAACCTATCTGCCAGAATGTTGGCAATATCAGTTGGTTCTGTAATTTTCATGCAGTTGGGCGGCTGTACCTCAGAGCAGATCTGGTGTTGCCATTGAGATTCTTGACATAGGTATAGAATGCTTTGTGGTTGTCCTTAGAATCAGTGATGATTTTGTTTTCATAGCTAACTTTGGATGCTCTTATAAGGGATCTCAGTGTCTTACTGAGGCTGACCAGGGAGCTCCACCACTCATGGGATTTTACTCTCTTTTGCAACAGTTTCTTCCTTCTGTTGTGCAGTTTGTTTATGGCAGGGGACCACCAGATTGGCTTCCTTTTTTTGGAGGATAGCTTCTTGGTTCTGTTTGGGATAGCACGATCCATGCACTCATGTAAGTGCTTATAGAGTGCATTTGTGTAGGATTCAGCAGTCGTAACTGTATTGGCCATCTGCATGGGTCTCTTGAAGTTCACCACTTCTGTCTTAAGAAGCATGAAGTTGGCTATGGAGAAATTCTTTACCGTGGTTTCCTTAATGGGGGGTGGGGGCGGGATGTGGATATCTAGGGTGATTAGCTTATGGTTGGATCTGACCAACAAGAGTTGACTTCGGGTGTGGAACACCGGTCACTCATGTTGGTAATGACTAGGTCTAGGATATTGTTGCCCTTGGTGGGGGTGTGGATAATTTGATCCAGGGCACTGGAATTTATGAATTCCAGAAAGCGATGAGCGAAGGAGTTGGTACATGAGTAGTTTTCCCAGTTAATGGTGGGGTAGTTGAAATCACCCATTATTAGCGTGTTTGAACCCTAATATTTTCCAGTATATCAAGAAAATAGGAGTGGGAATCCTGGGGCATGATGGGGGATCTGTAGCAAGCTACAATTTCGATTGCAATTTTGCCCAGAGTTAGTTGCATTTGGATAACCTCGGATGCATTATGCTGAGCAACTAGCCTGGTGGTGTGGATATCCTTAATGAGTATGGGCACACCTCTGCCTTTGGTGTTCTGGTCCAGGTTACATGGACGAAAAGTGTGGTATGAGTTATAGCCTGGTAGTGCAGGGGTGCTCTTTGGAGCCTTGAACCAGGTCTCAGTCACTGCACAGGTATCGATGTTCTCCATTTTAAGGAGTGCCTTGAGTGAGTGCATTTTGAGATTTAGACTTCTAACATTGAGTAGCATTACCCTCAGTTTTTGTTTGCCTGTTCCTGTTACATTTGAAACTTGTCTAAAAAAGGCACTATAGGGACGGCAAGAGCCTTAGCCAGTATCCGGAATCCCATGGGTGACAGGTGCAGGCCATCTCTGGCAAAGCATCATGGTCTGTCGACCATGTCGTCCCAGGCAGACAGATACTGGATCCCCTTAGAATGACACCAGAAGCTTAGCCAATTGTTGGTCAATCATTTTGTCCTTGTACTGCGGTATCATTCTGGGCGATGGCAGAATGCTACTCAGAGCTAGGGTCATACCTCCCTGGGCTACAAGATTGGAGAGCTCTTCCATGTCTCTTTTCATGTAGTCCAGGGAGGCATGTCTCAGGTCATTCACACCAACATGGACAATGACAGAGTCATATTTGTACTTGGTTGTGGAGTGACCTGAGTGCATGGGTTATGTGGCAGATCCTGGCACCACAGGCAACTGACAGTAACCTTCTCCTTGTTTAGCCTGGTAAGTGGGACATCAGTGTGCCTGACTATAGAGTCACCTATGACTAGGGTGTTGGGTACATTGTTTTGCCTAATATATTATATATGTTATAATATATAAATATGTTTGTCCATAATATCTGAATAAGTGAGTAGGATTTTTATGAGAGCATCAAGGAAACATTTTCCTTCCTTCTGTGTTTTTTTTCCTAAGTTTTGGATTTTTCTTGGTATATTGATTGATTTTCTTAATATATTTTATTTTTTATTTATTTTCCAGGTTAGTCCGACTGGACACAAGATGACCATTTTCAGCGGAGGCTGGGGGAGAAAAGCTCCAGATACATAGTAAATAATTATAGAAAATAATAAAAATAAATTATACAAACATAGCTATTTTGTACAAAGCGCACAGAAAATATAAAAGGAGTAAAATCAGAGTTTTACAATTGATGCAGCATACACAGTGGTTAGAATATGGCGGCTGCGGTGGTGCAGCTGTTAGCATTGCCGTCTCACAGCAATAGGTTCTCCGGTTTGATTCTCGGCTGGGGTGCCTTCTGTGTGGAGTCTGCATGTCCTCCCTGTGGTCGCATGGGTTTACCTCCAGGTGCTCCGGTTTCCTCCCACATCCCAAAGACATGCTGTAGGTGGATTGGACACTCTAAATTGGCCCTAGGTGTGAGTGTGTGCATGTGTGTGCCTTCTGTGGAAGGTTGGGTGCCGGGCTGGCAACTCAACACTGCAAAACTCCACTGCCAATAATGAGCGGACAGGTGATCCGCTGTGGCGACCCCTAACCGGGAAAAAAAGCCGAAAGAAGAAGAAGAATTACACAAGATAATACACAACAAATATACAACTGCAAATTCAAAAAGAAGTTTCCATAGACAAACAGGGTCATAAACTAGAAATCATAACTATATTGATATGATTTATATTGCATTTATCTTGTTTTAATGATGGTATGTGTGTATTACTGTACGTGTCATATGTGCACAAATATTTGTATTAATCTATGTATTTACAGTATATTGACAAAGTACTGGGTCACATCAGAGGCTTGGGAGGTCATTGTTAAAAAACTGAGAACTGTTGTAATGTTTGGCATTGAATACCATAAGTTCAGGTTATGCTATAAAAGAACTATGTAAAGATAACCATGTCAGCAGCCAGAATGCATTATAAACTGAATGTTTTACTGTGCACAATAAGAAATGGATAGATTGGCCCAAACTCTGGACTGATGTGTGTGCTTTTTTTTTTTTATTATTCCTGGGGAAATGCTATTCAGAAGTGAAGAGACATATAAGGGAACAGTTTTAGTGGCACACCAGGCTTTTTGATGTCTATTGTCATGCAAAGCTGACAAAATAGTTGAATCTACCCAAGCTGGAAATGTGAGACTGTAGCCCACTGAAGGAGGGGAGATGGGAGGAGTAACATGGCCAGGAATTGAAACTTGCAAAACTGCTCCTTGTGAAAAGTCTTTTTTATCTCAGTAATTTGTTGACACATTTGCAAGTTTCTTTCAGAGAATGTGCAGTACATCAGTAGGAACAATATTTGTAAAACTCAGCACATACAAGTCAATGACACATGAGCTGCAGACTCTCAAACTTGGCATTTTTTTTCAGGTGTTCCATTCTAAGTGAATGGAAGTCTAGTCTGACAACAAATGGTAGGGCTATTTGTTCTCACAGTCTGTGCACTGAGACAGATTTAGCTTTCCAAAGGAATCACAATGACTGCCCCCATGAGGGCAGACAAGAGTAAAAAAATAAATAAAATTAGGAATGAGCACTTATTTTGCTGCAGGCAGCGTTAGGAAGTGCAGTAAATCATGGCAAGATAAAAAATATATGTTTTTTCATTGTTTGCCTGTAGTGGTCCTTCGTAGCTGACATCGTTTTTCCGACATTTAGGATTTGTAAGTCATCCATTTATAGTGCGATATTAATTCTATGAAGACAAAAGATGAGATAATTTATAATAAGAAAACAGTACTTGTCCAAGGAATGAGCTCTCAATGACATTAGATTTGAAACATTCCAGCTCAAAGACTGCTGAATCAGTGAATACCTAAAATATGTAGTCATTGAGATAGTTGCAAAACCATCTAGTGACACACCAAACTATAGGTAAGTAAGCTTGTTAATTAAAAGAGTCCAGTCTATGGACTCAGACATTGTCTTCATATCCACAGAGACTGTATAGATACGTGACCCGCAATCCCTGTCACTGAAGACGTTGTCCATGACCTTTTAAACAGTGTAGTAAAGTATTTGCAGAAGCCACATTGTATGTTAGGTATGGCCCAAGCTAACACAGACCACCCCCCACACACATAAAGTTTAGAAACTTCCTAACTAACATACCCCCTCCTAATAAATGCCCAAGATCCATGGAGACACAACTGGGTTGGTTTGCACAGCTAGGCTTATAAAGGCCCTGGTTTTCATTAGCCTAGTATATACTTATGAACTTACATTAGAATACAGAACACATATGATGATATAGTCTAACTGGTAAGAGCAGGCAATCTTAGTTAGCAGAAAAAAATAGCAACAGGTGGAAATATTTGAGGCATAACAAGGAAGAGAACTTTGCAGATGGGGCAAATGACAATGTGGTTCAAATGGGGGGGGGGGTAGCATTCCAATGGTCATGGAAAGATTAAAGATGAAAGTTAAGTCCAACTATGCAGAAAGTTATTTTTAGAAAGGCAAACATGGAGGAAGGAATTTTTATGGCTTGATCATTTTGGTATTGTTTTTTCCATATTTCAGACTGTACTGAACCATTTCCTTGAATGTAAGATGGTAAAAAAGTATAAGAATTTTAATATCTTAACTGGGAGAGGTGATGAGTGTGAGGGAGTTATATTGAATAACAGGATCTATAAATATGGTTATGGACTTGCTCAATAAAGGCATTGCTCAGAAAATTACCAGTGGCAGGTCTAGGTATAGAAAAATGCCAGATATTACTTTAAGAGGTTCCTAAAATGATTAAGGCTGCCTAGCCATCAGTGTTTGCTTTCATCTAATATAGACAGTCATAATGTGTACAGTATAATATGTACAGTCATAATGCCTGAGCATTAAAAATTGCTAATAGCTAGTAAGATTCTGTGTGTCCTTTCATTGAATGGCTGTAGACTCGATCCCTTTCTTTTAATAAAGCTTTAATATCAAAGGTGATCCATGGTCATTTGTTGGTTCTACATTTCCCATGTTTACTGGGGGGAGGGAATGTTCTGCATTGAGGTTATGTGGCTGGTGAAAATGAGGGTGGAATAAAATGTGACCCAAATCTGTGTTATCCAACTCAACAAGTAAGCTTCTTCTTTGCTTTAAGAAACAGGTCCATAAAAGATACATGACGGGCAGAGAGTTTGGTCTGTTAAATTAATGAGAGACGTTTGGTCTGTTAAATTAATGAGAGACCACTGGATAATCATCACTCACTAAATTGGAAAATATGGATCAGCCAATGTATCTGTGGGGAATACTGGGAGGAACAACATCAAGAGGACTGTCACTGTCCAGGCCAGGATCAAGCCTAGTGGTTTCAGTATTTACGTGGGCGATATTAGGGAAGGGGGCAGAAACAGGTTTATCTAAGCCTTCTTAGAGACAATAAATATTAAAATCATCAAGAATAATGATTCTGTATTGGTTATGATTCAAAATTATTTCATTCAGGATGTTGCTTACAACAAAAGAGTGTGCATATGTATATAACTGAAAAATATAGCTTTGTAAGACCTCCTATTGTATGTTGTACAAGATGCATCATCAGTGACCATGTTTCCATTCTGTATAAAGGTGACCCTAGACCATAATATTCTTTCTTCAAGAAAAAGTGTGCCCTTACTTTTACACTAGGTATTTTGTCTACATATACAAAAAATTCTTAGAATATAACTAGAGAGGTGGATATCATCTTTTAGCAGGACTCACTTGTAGACAAAAATTACCTTGGTTAATAGAAATAATCCAGGATTATAGCAGGTGCCACATTGTTGATGTTTTGAACAGCAGATTTGTGAGCCTTTTAGCCTTGGCTGTGACTTTCCATGTGTCTGTGTGTGTGTGTGTGGGGGGGGGGGGGTAGATCCAGGATTCGGCCTCTTATCACCAACACTAATACATTTTCCAAAAGGGAGGTGGAGTACCACAAAGACACTTTTTAGCATTTTGCTGGTAATGTCAACTCAGAAACACCCTCTGCAATTACCAGACACTATTATAAACCCACACCATCAGACATTTATGTAGGGCTATGTGCTTTTAACCTAAGTCACACTAAATTTATAGTGTGTCAAGTGTCAGTAGAAAAGCTCTGATTAATGGTAACACAGGCATAGTTCATGGGATGTGCACAGCATGAGGGTGGGGACAACAGCTGGTACTATAGCAGTACCAGCCTTTGCCTATTTCTGAATTAGGAAGGTGCCAGAGAATTAAGCCAATGACCACAGGTTAATAATTAGTAAACCAGGGCCTTTTTAAACTTACAGCACACTGTGTGTCTGCATGCAGCATCCTGCAGATGAAAACTTAAACATGCTAGTGTTTTGCTGGAGGCTGTACCCAATGCCCTTTTCTTGAGGTGGTGTGACTTTTGAAGGTAGCATATTTAGAGAGCAGAGGTGTGGAGACACAGCTTCTCCCATTGGGTGGAGCAGATAGACAAAGTTTGCACCTGCAAAAACATTGTTAAATATTACACAGACTTTCACTATCCTGGGTCATAAAATGGCCTATGGGATTTTTATTCTTAAGATGCTACATACAGGCAAATGGTGCACAATATAATTAAATAAATCTATATATTGAAACATTAGAAGGAAAGTCTTTAGGTTACTCTAGCAAGGATGCTCCGGATAAATGTAAGCATGTGACGTCACATAAGCAGAAGAATAAGCTTTTAGAGTCTACAAATCTCAGAAGCAAAGATTAAGGCACAGCCACATAGGAGCATAAATGCAACAAGTCATTTCTGGCTTGAAGCTATTTAAATATTAATGAGTACCTAATGACATGACAGTTAACTGCTTAATATATATGATGGATATGTCACAGCCGCTAAAGTAAAACAGAATGAGGCAGATTAGGAGAGGTGATGTGGGACTGGTCAAAAGTGATGACAGACTTATTTAACTTTGTGTAAAGGTAGGAATGGGTCAGGGAGAAAGCCATACATTACAAAAGTCACTGGTTGAAGACTGCACTGATTACAACACTATTATGTCTGGTACTAAAAGGGAGGGACTGACTAGACATACTTATCACAATGACACTGTTAAATGTTTATCTATGTTTTCTCATTCACAAGTGTTAACACTCAGTTAATGAGTTGTCAAATTCCTGTGTGTTAAAAGGGTGGAAAGCAACAGGCCAGAGCCCTGAGTTACAGTTATAGTTAAATGTGCGACTATTTTAATTTTTACATTAAACAAATAAAACAGCCTTTTGGCTAACATGTTCAGTTTAAATATTTTTCTCACATTTAAGCTGCTTAATCACAGCACCAAAGACCAGTAATTCAGTACTTTGAAGTTACTTTGTAACAACAGTGCTATGTGCATGCGCAAGTGTGTATATATGTGAGGTCTGCCTTTGAAACATTGTAAGCTTCACTGAGACAAGGCAGGACACAGTACTATTACAGCTGTAAGCATAAATGACATAAATGGGACCCACTAAGGAGCAATTAAGTTACTCTTTGGGGGAGAGGTATAACTGAAATAATTTGCTATCAACTCCAAAGCACAAGCTGTTTATTGAAGAAAGACCTGATGCATACTGCTAAGGAGAATATAAAAATACATATTCAAAATATTAACAAGAGTTTGTTTGGTATTTATAAACTTTTTGGGATTCACAAAATATATTTTTATAATCTATAAAGAGGTTACGTAAACAAAAGAGATTAGATATGTAAGCAAGAAAATGACTAGTGGACGATTTGTTAGAAGCAATTTGAAGCCTATTTCAGTAAATTTAGATAAATATATAAACCTGCAGAAGGAATTATTGCAGTAGAAATAGAAGTGGAAAGATCGTCTAGAAGAAAAATAATAGTTATAACCAGAAATGATGATGATAGAAATTGTCAAACAACAATGGCATGGAACTGAATGGATGAATGCATAATGCACAATTTTAATTCAATACATAAACAAGAAAGGGTCAATATGCTGTAAACATAAATGAATAGTTACAATGCACTCTACAGCCAGAGACTACACTAGTCTTTTCATCTTTTTCAATAGGAGAGCTGTCCAATACTGTGAAGTTGTTTAGAAAAAAGACCCCACGCCGGATAGCTTAAGAGATATATAAAGTATTTGAAGATATTATACTAGACCTGCTAAGTAGTAATCAGTAGTAATGAGTAGGAATCAGGTTGAGGAGACTCTGGAGAGGTGGAGATATGCTCTAGAGAGCAGAGGAATGAGGGTCAGCAGGGCTAAGACAGAATATATGTGTGTAAATGAGAGGGAGGGTAGAGGAATGGTGAGGATGCAGGGAGTAGAGTTGGTAAAGGTGGACGAGTTTAAGTACTTGGGATCAACAGTTCAGAGTAATGGTGAATGTGGAAGAGAGGTGAAGAAGAGAGTACAGGCAGGGTGGAATGGGTGGAGAAGAGTGTCAGGAGTGATTTGTGACAGACGGGTATCAGTAAGAGTGAAAGGGAAGGTCAACAAGAGTGTAGTGAGACCAGCTATGTTATATGGGTTAGAGACAGTGGCATTGACAAAAAGGCAGGAGTCAGAGCTGGATGTGGCAGAGTTAAAGATGTTAAGATTTGTAATCGGTGTGACTAGGATGGATAGGATTAGGAATCGGTATATTAGAGGGTCAGCTCATGTTGGACAGTTTGGAGACAAAGCAAGAGAGACAAGATTGCGTTGGTTTGGACATGTGCTGAGGAGGGATGATGGGTATATTGGGAAAAAGATGCTAAGGATGGAGCTGCCAGGTAAGAGGAATAGAGGAAGGCCTAAGATAAGGTTTATGGACGTGGTGAGAGAGGACATGCAGGTGGTTGGTGTGACAGAGCAAGATGCAGAGGATAGGAAGAAATGGAAAGAGATGATCCATTGTGGCGACCCCTAACGGGAAAAGACGAAAGAGAATGATGATACTAGACCTGCTAAGACTACTGAATTATTTAACAATTTCATGGTATAGCAGTCCAGGCACAAAGCCTCAATATTGATTAGGGAGGAGGATACTCATCATTATAAACACAATCCTTACAGAACTATTGTAATACAATTATTCTGAAAGTTATTAATATAGGGATGAGTACAAATTTAAATTAAGCACTCCAGAGTTGTGGTATAGAAGGAAGAAGCCCTGATTATGACCAGAGTTTGGTTACTGCCTCAGGCACTGGAAAAGCTGGGCAGGAAAGAAGTGAAATGATTGGCTGATGTCAGCTCATCCACCCTGGAGGAAGATGGTTTTGGCTTGCCAACAAACAGTCACCTAGAAGGAGCAGTAGGTATTGCATCTATGGAGGACAGACCTGCTGAACCCATACTGCCCATGTGTGAGTTCACTGTTGAAGTCTGAATGCTGACACACACATCTCACAGCAGTCGGTGGATAGTGGAGCTCAGCAGGGCTGTCACTGAGCTTAGAAGCTCCATTCAGAGTGTGATGATGTGAGGTATTGCCAGCTATGCCAGGAGAAATAGGGCAGTGGATGTGTAACATGCCAGCACAGCTAGCTGGAATTTTGTAAAGAATTATATGTCATTTGTATATCAAACTGATTTGTACACATGGTTGTGTTGAAAACATTTGAGAAGGCCAATCCACTTAGTTTCTGCACCTCCTTTCCCTTTCCACTTTACAAAAAAAAAATGCTAAGCTTGTTTCCTGCATTTCCTATAAATCGTCTAGTCCAGATACAGATTTGTTGTATCCAGGACTGTTTGTAAGCTTCTGAGCCCCCAAGCCTTTCTGTGTTGGAGGGAAGCCTTCTAGCTTAATTTTGTTTGTTAGAACTAGACAGTTTTTTAGTTTCAGCACTCAAATCTGTTTCTTTGAGCTCAGCACTTCTTCAGAACTCATTGTAAGCACTAAACAAGCTACAAATTACTACAGCACTCAACTTTCCTCACTTGTCTAGAGGAAAACAGTTTTTAGTACTTAATAAATAAGCACCTATCCAGGTATGTCTAAGGGTCAGCTCCTGGTGTTTTCTCCTGTCTATCTGATGAATCTGGGCATCTTGGGCCAATGCAGCAATTGCCTCATGTACACAGACAACCCTCTCCTCCTACCACCCAACACCTGTGAGAGATGCACTTATATAGCCAAACTGGAAGCAAAGCTCTCTTCACCCAAGACTGGACTAGACAGACAAGAGGGGAAGGTAAACACTTGCACCACACCACACTCATCGCATAGTCCCTCAAAACCTACACCACCAAAACACACACATAGAAACATAAAACACACACCTATATTCATGGAGGCTCTCAATAAAAATCTACCCAAGCAACAGGAACCTCCAAAGCAGAAACGCAAGAAACCTCCACCCCCCAACACAACCCAAATGACACATAGCCTACAAACTCAGTCTGCCACTCAACCACAGCCCATAAGGCATAACAACGTACCCAACACTCTAGTCATAGGTGACTCTATAGTCAGGCACACTGATGTTCCACTCACCAGACTAAACAAGGAGAAAGTTACTGTCAGCTGCTTATTGGGTGCCAGGATCCACCACATAATGCACGCACTCGGGTAACTCCACAACAAGTACAAATATGACTCTGTCATTGTCCATTTTGGTCTGAATGACCTGAGACATACCTCCCTGGACTACATGAAAAGAGACATGGAGGAGCTGTCTGATCTTGTAGCCCAGGCATGTATGACCCTAGCCCTGAGTAGCATCCTGCCATCACCCAGAATGATACCACAGTACAAGGACAAAATCATTGACTTCAACAATTGGCTAAGCATCTGGTGTCATTCTAAGGGGATCCAGTATCTGTCTGGCTGGGATGACATGACTGACAAACCATGATGCTTTGCCAGAGATGGCCTGCACCTGTCGCCCTTGGGATTCTGGATACTGGCTAAGGCTCTTGCAAGGTTCAAATGACAAATTCACCACCATAACAGGTACAAGCAAGCAAAATCTAAGGGTAATGATTACTCAATGCTAGAAGTCTAAACCTCAAAATGCACTCACTCGAGGCACACCTTAAAATGGAGAACATCAACATTTGTGCAGTAACAGAGACCTGGTTCAAGGCTCCAGAGAGCATCCCTGCATTACCAGGCTATAATTCATACCACACCTGTTGGCCACCTAACCTGGATCGAAATACTAAAGGCAAAGGTGTGTCCATATTCATTAAGGATATCCACACCTCCAGGCTAGTTGCTCAGCATAATGCATCCGTGATTATCCAAGTGCAACTTACTCTGGGCAAGACCGCAATCCAAATTGTAGCGTGCTACAGATTCCCCACCAAGCCCCAGGATTCCCACTCCTCATTTCTTGATACACTGGAAAATATTAGGGTAAAACCTAACACCCTAATAATAGGTAATTTCAACTACCCCACAATTAACTGGGAAAACTACTCATGCACCAACTCTTGCGCTCATCGTTTTCTGGAATTCATAAATTCCAACTCCTTGGATCAACTTATCCACATCCCCACCAGGGGCAGCAATATCCTAGACATGGTCATTACCAACATGGGCAATCAGTGTTCCACACCAGAGGTCAATTCCTCATTGGTCAGATCTGACCACAAGCTAATCACCCTAGACATCCACATCCCACCCCCATTCCCCATTAGGGAAACCACCGTAAAAAATTTCTCCATAGCCAACTTCACGCTTCTTAAGACAGAAGTGGCAAACTTCACAACACCCATGCTGATGGACAATAGAGGTACGACTGCTGAATCCTACACAAATGCACTTTATAAGCACTTACACGAGTACATGGATCGTGCAATCCCTGACAGAACCAAGATGCTATCCTCCAAAAAAAGGAAGCCAATCTGGTGGTCCCCTGCCATAAACAAACTCTACAACAGAAGAAAGAAACTGTTGCAAAAAAGAGTAAAATCCCATGAATGGAGGAACTCCCTGGTCAGCCTCAGTAAGAAGCTGAGATCCCTCATAAAATCCTCCAAAGCTAGTTACAAACACAGAATTACCACTGATTCTAAAAACAACCACAAAGCATTCTATAGCTATGTCAAGAATCTCAATGGCAACACTCAGATCTGCTCTGAGTTATAGCACAATGGCACTAAATATACAGAACCAACTGATATTGCCAACATCCTGGCAGATAGGGTCAGTGCTAAGTTTACCCCCCTCTCATCCCCTAAAGGGCTCATCTCTAAACCGGAAGAATGTAAAGTTCCTGTAATCACGGCTGCACAGGTAAAAAACACACTCTCCAAAGCCAAGAACACAGCATCCATGGGACCTAACAACATCCCAGGCTGCGTTCTACAAGAACTACAGAACGAACTGGCACCCCACCTAAGTACCATGTTCAATCATAGCCTCACCTCAGGCTTTGTGCCCACTGAATAGCTCACAGCAATGGTTATCCTAATCCACAAAGGGGGAGCCACCATGGACCCCGGGAATTACTGCCCCATTAGCCTAATGAGCCTGGTCTGCAAGGCTATAGAATGTATCATCATGGAACTTATAAACAATGACATTGGTAATCTCCAACCTCTGGACCCTACCCAGTTCAGGTTTGTAAAAGGCAGATCATGTCTCCTAAACCTGATAGACTTCTTTGAAGTAATCACCAAAGCCGTAGATGAGGGTAAGGTGGTTCACACAGCCAATCTAGATCTCACCAAGGTGTTCGACACCATCCCCCACTGTGGAATTATAGATAAACTCACTAAACTATGTATAAATCCCTATGTCACAAGATGGGTTGCCAATTGGCTCACTGAAAGAACCCACACTGTGAAAGTAGCAAACTCCAACTCCAACTTCAGACCCGTGACAAGTGGACTACCACAGGGTTCAGTCCTGGGTCCTCTTCTGTTTGGTATCTACTTCTCTGAAGTACAGACTAACACAGAAGGTCTTTGGCTAATGATGTTTGCAGATGACTGCAAACTAGGAGCCATAATCAAAACTCCTAACAATGTGGACATTCTACAAAAGGGCCTCACTGAGACAGATGCCTGGTGTCAAAGCCATGGCCTCAAGCTCAATGCCAAAAAGTGCATTGTCATCCCTTTTGGTAAAAGCTCTGTACCCATGAACTACCATATAGGCAGTAGTCTACTTAACACCAAAAGTGTGATAAGAGACCTTGGGACACAGGTGGACAGTAGTCTCTCCTTTGATAATCAAGCCACCACAGTAGTCAGGAAGTCCTTCTACGTGGCACACCTCATCACAAAAGGTTTCTCATCCATGAAAAAAGAGGTCACTGTTCCCCTCTACTCGTCACTCGTTAGACCCATTATAGAGTACAACATCCCTTTTGGTATGTACCTCACAAGACATCTACAACAACTGGAAAGGCCACAGAAATAGCTCACAAAGAGGATTACTGGCCTCAAACAGATGCCCTACGCAGACCATCTCAAAAAAGTCCAGCTTTACTCCGTCATATATCGCCTAACATACAAAGCTATATCAAACCCAGAGCTGTTGGACATGCTTCACTTAAAGAAATCCCAATCCCTCCGAGCTACATGCTCTGGGAACCTAAACATTGTCACCACAATAAACAACATGCTGGAGGGATAAATTCCCACCCCAGAGACTTCCCATACTCTGGAACAAACTACCTATCTATATCAAACAAAGCTCATTAGCACTTTTCAAGAAAAATCTTGATGATTGGATGGGAGATAGGAAATTCACCCCGGGGATCACTTCTGTGGCTCTGCTCAACACAGGCATAGGAAAATAATTTTCTTGGGTGGCGAAAGCCAGGGTACCATTTGGCTAGGCTTATATAGGCCCTAGGGCCAATCACCGAGTACCTACCTGTGAACCTATGAAACTATGAAAAATGTATTTGTAAAACTGCTTTTGTTAAAAATATACCAGCAATCTGTCCTGATAGACAGATAAAGAAATATACATCTATTACTGTAACTCCTGAAATGTATATATTGTAACAAAGGCTACTGGAAGAGAAGATGTTAATCACAGTCCATCTGCAGCTACCTTTGAAAATTTTATTTATTTATTTATTTGCAGTTTGTTTTCCAGGATAGTCCATTGGGCTACAAGGAGCCCATTTTCAATGGAGTCCTGGGGAGAAAAGCTCCAGAGAAATACAAATGCATAGTACAGAAAGAGCATAAATCCAAAATATACATTTCAATTAAATGTTAAATATATATTTTGTATATTACAAACCCATATTGCACAATTCAAATAGATGTTACATAATACAGAAATAAAAAAGATTTTCATTAGGAAAATTACATCAGGTTAATTCAGTATTTTTTTTTTCAATGATGTAAGTTTTTAGTCATTGGTTGAATATGTCCCAAGGGATGTAAAACTTTAGGAGGTAGTGACAGGCAACACAGTTTGGAAAGTTGGGAAGAAAGTGTGGCAGAATTAGGTTGGATGAGGGCATTCTAAAACATTCTAAAATTAAATTACTGGGCCTAGGCCATAAATATGTTGTCTCACAGTTTTGAATGAAGCCAGAGAAGCAATGTCTATAAGAAGTATAGTGTGTTAGTCTCTGTAGTAAGAGCAGAAGTGTTAAAATTGTTTTATAGCTTCCAATAAACTTTAGCAACGTTTGAGATATGTATTGTAACACATATGTGCTAAATCCTAGCAGCTTCTAGCCAGAAGAATAGTATGAGAACCAGAAGTCATATGACCAGATGTATGTGATGTCATTCTGTAATCCATCACTAAAAATTATGTTTTAATACTATGTGAGACTGAAGTCTCAGAGCAATCTGTTCTTGGAACTTGACGAAGAAGGACCCCTCGCCTGCTTCATCTTGCCTTGCTCTAGTAAGTGACCAGGAAATAGTAATTCTTTAGATCAGTCAGGAAAATATAGTGAAATCAGTTAAGTACTGTTTTTTTGTATCTGTGTGAATCTATTCATCTGTGCTATTTTAATATTTCCTGTGACTGAAACTCTTCTATGTACTATAAATACATACTTAGTATTTTCATTTTCTTTTATTATTTATTATTAAATATATTTAAACATTTCATTGTGACTGGTCCCTTAGAGAATATTTTAAACTTTGAGAGTATGTATATATATTTGATGACTCTGTGGCCACTCCTGAAAGCCTTACTTCATCGCTCAAAACACAGCCATTTGTATTATTAATTTCAGTCAGTATAATTGGGTAGTCTTGTAAGGGCCTTAGAGTAGTTGGCTTTGGAGTGTTTGGTGGCAGTAACTACCTTATGGCCTGGGGCAGAAATGGGCATAGGTAGTAAATCTGTGCTAGGCTTTCCCAGAAGGTCTATATTATATGAACAAAGGTTTATAACTCCAAATACCATATGATCGACACCATACGGTCGAAGTTATAAAACTTTGAATAGTTAAAAAGAAAAAAAGTAACTTAACAGGTTAAAGCAGGGGGGCAAGCCCCTCTTGCACCCCCACACCCCCATGTTCTTTAAATATAGAAGGGAAGTAAATATTCTGGGAAGAAATAGCTAAGGAATTGTTATGTCTAGGCTTGTATAGGCCCTAGGGCCGATAGTCTAGTACCAACCTATGAACTCTGAGATCACACTACAGTGCAGTAAAGGGAAGTCTTCCCTTTACCGCATTATAGTGCGGTCTTGGAGTTGGGATATTTAAAGAACGGGGGGGTGGGGGTGCAGGGGGGCTTGCCCCCTCCTACAACCCTTAGTTTAGGGTTTATTCTTTTATTTTATTTAACTATTCAAACTTTTATAACTTCAACCATATGGTGTAGATCACATGGTATTCAAAATTATAAAACTTTGTTCATATAATATAGACCCTTTCCCAGGTGTGTGTGTGTGTGTGTGTGTGTGTGTGTGTGTGTGTGTGTGTGTGTGTGTGTGTGTGTGTGTGTGTGTGTGTAAATCAAATCTCCAAGAGTGTGTGACTGTCAGCTGCTTGGAGCATGGACATAAAGCACTGGTTTCATAGAGACGGTGCTAGAGGGCTTATTTTGGACAATTGGCTGAGGACTCAACCTTACAGCTGTGTGGGGCATCTTATTGGGGGTCTGGAGCAAGAGAAACCAGCCCCCGGACTGATTCTGTTCTCTGTGTGCTCTTAAGGGAAATTGTGCTTAATGCAGAGAGCTGCATCTGTAAATACTGGGTGTATCCATTTTTGTTCCAAGTGAACATCCCTCTACTACAGTGTTAGTGGTGAAGATTCAGGATCCTTGATTACCGGCCCAGAGAGGAGACATCACAAGGAGGGTAAGTTGCACCATCAGACTAGAAGTTAGCTCATACATAACCATCTAACTCCCACCATAGGCTGATTATGGACACTGGGCAGGAATGAGTGAGCACTTAGATCATGAATGCCTGAGCAGCTTGGGTTACAGTTGTGGAACAATCAGGCAGCTCTGACAGAGATAAAGGAGATAAACAAAAAACATAAGTGAAGTTATTTATCTAATATAATATGGATTTGTACCAAAGAAGAGAACAGGTCATTCAACTGTTTAACTTCCATCAATTATGCAATTCCTTAAGAATAAGTCATTCAGCTGTTTTATTTCCATCAATTATGTAATTCCTTAAAAGTAACAGAATACCAAAAGAGGTTTCATTAATGTGTAGATACAACTAAACCATTTGATTTCTTCACCAGAAATCTAGTATTGTTGATTTTACTATGTCACTTTTAACAGAAATATACATCAAGAAACTTAGAGTCTGAGTACTCTAAATCACCGAAATTTACTCTTTTTGCTGGTATCAAGGGGTGAGATAGAGATATCTCCTTTCCCCTACGTTTTTGCATTAGCCATTAACTATCATTAACATTCCAATATTAAGTATCAAAATACCCATAAAGTATCTTGCACAAAATGTCAACAACATATTATCATAATATTACTGTATTAATTAACTAATGTGATGATTATAATCAAATGTCTTTAGAGAGTCAGAAGATATTCACGGAAGTAATACAGAGCATTCAAGGTAAATCTAAATAGATCTAACAGAATGATAATTAAGCCTGTGTGTGACCACCTGATTTCTTATTTCTTTAGTCCCGAAAATACATTTTTAAAGACATATGTTTTCTAAAGAAATATGGAAATCCTGATTTCAAGTTAAAGTTGCAAAAAAAAACAAAAAAAAAAAAAAAAAAAACAAACCAAACTACAAACTCTGTAATTATAGTCATTCCTTTTCACTAGCCATAGATAATGCTATTAAAACATATTGGTACCACCTATATTATATCCTATACTACATTTATTAAGACCAGCTTCATTACACTGGAATCAAGCAGTCAAATGGCTTTTGGTAAAGTTTCTTAGGAGGAGTGTGACTCCAAAGATCCCATGAAATTAAATATTGAAGCCATTAACGTTTCAGAAACTTACATGTATGGGGACAGTGATGCTTTTCATCTCATTCTGTACTCGTTGGCAATTAGTTTATGGTTAATTAAAGACATCATAGCAGTAACTCATAAGTAACCATTAAACAGCACATCAATGTTTACAGGCTCTTTAATAAATATAGTGAGCAACTTAAGACAGTTTCAAGTAAAACTGAAATTATTATATAGCAAGGTTGCACTCTCCAATTTCATAGCATTCAGAGGTTAGGTGGCCTACTATGTCCAAATGTAGTTACCTGTTCATTAGAATATTTAATAGATAAATGGGTAAATCTAAGAAACACAATTAATAATGGCTGAATAATTTTGAAGTCTTTTTAAACATGAATCTAGAATTTTACTCAACATGTTATTCTTTACGTCTGACTAAGTAAGAAATGAGGCAATTAACTAGTTATGACTCGACACAATTTAAAGATATTAGGAATGCTCTGTTGCTTAACTATGGGAACGGATACTTCAATCACAGCTTAAAGAAATGTAAACAGATTACTACTAAGAATGCATCACATAAATGTAAAGAACTTATTGACCAGCCTGATAGGAACTATTTGTCATTTTGAGACAGAGGTCTGCAATATAAGATAATTCTAGAAGTGCATTAAAGTTAGTATAAATTGTTTTGGATGGGTCAGATAACTTCTAATGCCTGCTGGCACTGTAATGTTTTGCATGCTAATGTTTGTCGTTTGCCCACAAGTCATAAAGAGATGGAAGACTACAAGAGATATTACCAAATTTGAAATCAAGATTTCAACACTGTGTCCAGATACTTACTTGATGGGATTCTTGCAAAATGTAAGATCTATCCTGAAGAAGAAAAAACAATAACTTTTGATGACAACTATGACAACTAAAAGGCAGATATTATTAACCTAGAAATCTAAACCTTCATTAGATATGTCTGTTTGATACATGACAGAATTACTTTGTAGATTTTTGCCATTATAAATTATGACATACATAAAAAAAGCAAAATATGCCAAAAAATAGTCAAATTTAAATATGTTTTATTGGACTACATGGGGAAAAGTAAGCATAATAGCCTTTTTGTGTGTCCTTAATGTTTGACCCATCTAAGTCTAGACCCTTTTCCCCATCCTTTGCCCTTGCTGTGCATTATTTTACCTATCCTTTTAAGATTGTTTGGTTAATTTTCTTGAATGCTCTTTTTATTGCATAACAGAAGGAATGTTATGTAATGATTATGTGAATATCACCATGAGAAAAAAAAAGTAATTGCATGACCAGCTAAGCAGCATTAATTAAATTACCAATCCAGGATCCTTGCCTGAAACCATAAACAATCCTGAGAGTTAGACAGAAAAGGCGGAGCTCATAGAGCACACTCCTGATACAGGAACAGTTAGTTTTTTTGTATACTTCAAGTTCAACATGCAGTGATCAATTAAATAAGCAGCTAGAAATGAGATTTTCCAATCGCAAACTACTTCCTAAAGAATTGCACCTGAAATAATTAACGGTATATAGCTATATAGCTAATTCTGAAAATAAACTAAAGTTAACTAAATGATTAGTGTTTATTTTAGTCTGCGAAGTAACTGAATAGAAATCAAAGAATAGCAGCAAACTGTATGCAGTCATTAGCACTTTACTATTTTCAGACAAGCAAAGCAGCAGTTCTGGGGAATTAGTAGGAGTTTTCTCATAAAGATAAAGATAAAGATGCAAGTCTTTTTTATAATACAAAAAAACGTCTTTATTGAATTAACACTTATGATATAGGCAATCATCAATCATACATTTATATAAATGAAATGAAAACAAAACAAATTGATATATCTTTCGCTGCAAACATTACACATCACATATAATCTTCTATACAGTCATTGTCAATCCAACATTACATAGCTCATGCAATCCTTGCCTTCCCTTAAACCTCATTCCTCCTACAAAACATTATTCTGCATGTATTGTTCCAATTCCTATTTTTTTCTATTTAATTTGCTCCTACCCTTTTCTAAAGATCTCACTTCCAGTTTTTTTATCTCTGTTACTATATTCACTACTTTCAATATGGTTGGTTTATACTTTGATTTCTACTCGCTAGTAATTGTGTTTTTGGCATTCACCAGAATTAATCTTAGCAAGGTCTTATTTTGTCTAGGAAATTCAGATTCTGTATCACAGCTCAAAAAAAGTTCCTTGGTTATACACATTTGCTCACAGTATTTTTGACAGAGTAGTCTGCAAGGGATTTTTCAAGTCTGCCAACTTATTAAACACCCAAAAATATGTTCCCAATTACCTTTTTTTCCTATCACATTTGCATTCTACCTGTGGAAATTTTTTTGAATCTGCTTGGGGTATAAAAATACCTATGCAAATACTTCAAAGCAAAAATCCCAAATCTTCTAGAATTTGTTGCATATTTGGGAGCCATACATATATCCTCCCTTTGTTTCTTTGTGAATTGCTTATCCAACCTCTCTTCATAATCCTTTCTAACATCTCTGATTGATTCCTATAGTTATCATGCAATATTTCATATGACCTTCTAATTATCCCCTTTTTAACAGCAGTTTCTGTTCTAGATTCTACTAAAAACTCTACCATTGCTGTTTTTTCACATAAGATCACCCTATTCCATTCTCTTTGCCTACAGTCTGACAATATCAATCCTTGATAGGGAACATAGTCTCTAGCCTCCAGTCCAAATGTAGTCTTGGCCTCTTCACATTCTGTTACCTCTCCCTCTCTAATTATTTGATCTCAATACATTGGTTCCTTTGCTAGCCCCCCCCCCAGTAAATTCCAGCCCCCTCTTGCCTATTCGCTATACCCCTAGTTGCAGTCATCCCAATCAGAAGAATTTCCTTTCTCCATTCCAGCGCTGGCTTAGATATTAGAATACTTTCTGCTACTTTAGGAATATAATATTCTGTATATGGCTATTGTTATTCTCCTTAAGGAGATGCATATAAAATCATAGCATCTCCTTATTTCTTCAGCCTCTTACCATGTTTCATCATCATCAATGTTCACTTTGAATTATAGCTTTCTGTTTGTGCTATGTATAGGAACCTTAATTGTGTAGCTCTGAAATATCCCTTTAAATCAGGTAATCCCAAACCACCTTGTTCTATTGGAAGGATCAGCTTATCCCACTTAACTCTTGCCTTCTTCCCCTCCCAGATAAAATCCTTCACAACTCTTTATTAATTGCTATCCACAACTTCTTCTCTGTTGGATAAAAACGTGTTTGACCTGTGTATAAAACTAAAAGGACTAAAAACATTTTCACTGCTTCTACAGTGGATATAAAAAGTGTACACACCCCTGTTAAAATGCCAGGTTTTTGTGATATAAAAAATGAGACCGCAATAAATAATTTCAAAACTTTTCCCACCTTTAATGTGACCTATAATATGTACAATTTAATTGAAAAACAGAAATCTGTTAGGGGAAAATATATAAAAAATAAAACGTACAATAAGCTGATTGCATGTGTGCACATCCTTAAATTAATACTTTGTTGAAGCACCTTTTGATTTAATTACAACATTCAGTCTTCTTGGGTACATACCTGCCATCAATTAAATAGACTCTGATTAACCCCAAATAAAGTTCAGGTGTCCTAGTAGGATTTTCCTGACATTTACTCAGTTGCCTGCTACAGCAAAAGCCATGGTTCGCAGAGAGCTTACAAAGCATCAAAGGGATCTCATTGTTGAAAAGTGTCAGTCAGGAGAAGGGTAGAAAAAAATTTCCAGAGCATTGGATATACCATGGAACACAGTGAAGCCAGTCATCAAAAAGTGGAGAAAATATGGGACAACAGTGACATTGCAAAGAATTGGATGTCCCTCCAAAATTGATGAAAAGACAAAATGAAAACTGGTCAGGGAGGCTGCCAAGAGACGTACAGCAACACTGAAGGAAGTGTAGGAATTTCTGGCAAGTACTGGTTGTGTACTACATGTGACAACAATCTCCTGTATTCTCCATATGTCTGGACTATGGGGTAGGGTTACAAGACGGTAGCCTTTTCTTACACAGAAAACATCCAGGCCTGGCTAAATTTGCAAAACAATACATTGTTTCCTGAAAGCATGTGGGAAAATGTGTTCTGTTTGATGAGACCAAGGTTGAACTTTTTGGCCACAATTCCAAAAGGTACGTTTGGTGCATAAACAACACTTCTAATCACCAAAAGAACACCATCCCCATGGTGAAGCATGGTGGTGGCAGTATCATACTTTGGGGTTGTTTTTCTTCAGGTGGAACTGGGGCTTTATTCAAGGTGGAGAGAATTATGAACAGTTCCAAATACCAGTCACTTTTGGTCCAAATCCTTCAGGTATCTGCTACAAAGCTGAAGATGAGTTTTGGAATGTCCCGGCCAGAGGCCAGACCTAAATCCAGTAGAAAATCTGTGGGGTGACCTGAAGAGGGCTGTGCACAAGAGATGCCTTTACAATATGACAGATTTGGAGCACTTTTTGCAAGGAAGAGTGGGCAAATATTGCCAAGTAAAGATGTGCCATGCTGATAGACTCCTACCCGAGAAGACTGAATGTTGTAATTAAATCAAAAGGGTGCTGCAACAAAGTACTAGTTTAAGGGTGTGCACACTTATGCAACCAGCTTATTGTATGTTTTTTATTTTTTATATTTTTCCCCTAACATATTTCTTTGTTTTTCAATTGAATTGTACAGGGTATAGGTCACATTAAAGGTGGAAAAAGTTTTGAAATTATTTATTGTGGTCTTATTTTTTTATATCACAAAAACCTGACATTTTAACAGAGGTGTGTATACTTTTTTATATCCACTGTATCTTACTTTCTGTATCTATAAAACAGAGCTTCCAGTTACTCAGTTTTTGTCTTATCTTTTGTTTGGTCTCTTCCCACATATCATTAGCTGCCATGACAGAATCCTTTTTAACCCATACTCCTAAGTACTTAAATTTATCATGTCCCCATGAATATAATTTGTGTGTGGTGCACAGTTTACAACTACTGCCTTTATTTTATCATCATTAATTTTGTATCCCAAAATACTTGAAAAAGTCTAAGAATGTTCCACAACACTGAAATGCCCTTTTTTCATTTTATCAGGAATAAAATAATATCATCTGTGAATAAAGCCACCTTTTCTCAGTTACCATACCAATTATTCCCTTGAATTTCTGAGTCTCTTTTCTTTGCCAATGGTCCTAAAACTAATGCAAGTAACAAATGCAAAAGAGGTGACCCCTGCCTGGCTCCTCTGTTCAAACAGAACCTATCAGGGAGGAACCCCAATCACCTCAGATCCATCATATATCCTCTTAAATAACCTTATTATTGTGTCAAGGAATGCAAAGGCTTCCACTGCCCTACTCATAAAATCCCAGCTTAATCTGTTGAATGCTTTCTCTTCATCAAGACCCACCAACAACAGAGGTATTTCCTTACATTCTGCTTCCCTCTGGATCATCAATATTCCATTAATGCAGTCAAATGTTTGCCTCCTTTCCATAAAACCACATTGATCCATATATATCAATGTTGCCAACCTCTTTGCCATTATTTTAACCACTGTAGACATAAACACATTATAATCATGTTTTGAATTGAAATAGGCCTATATGAAGCCGAATCTGATAGGTCTTTACCATCTTTAGGTATTACAGCCACCACAGCTTTCTTCCAGGATGTTGGTGATTCTCTTCCTTTTAAAATACAGTTAAACAAAACCTTCCAGATGTTTATCTTCTTCTCTCCCAGCTTCCAAACTTCCATAGGAACACCATCTATTCCTGGAGACTTTCTTGTAGATTGGTAATACATCACCATTTTATCTCATCTAGTTATACATCACCATTTTATCTCATCTGGTTATACATCACCATTTTATCTCATCTAGTTATACATCACCATTTTATCTCATCTGGTTATACATCACCATTTTATCTCATCTGGTTATACATCACCATTTTATCTCATCTGGTTATACATCATTTTATCTCATCTGGTTATACATCACCATTTTATCTCATCTGGTTATACATCACCATTTTATCTCATCTGGTTATACATCACCATTTTATCTCATCTGGTTATACATCACCATTTTATCTCATCTAGTTATACATCACCATTTTATCTCATCTAGTTATACATCACCATTTTATCTCATCTGGTTATACATCACCATGTTTATCTCATCTGGTTATACATCACCATTTTATCTCATCTAGTTATACATCACCATTTTATCTCATCTAGTTATACATCACCATTTTGTCCCATCTAGTTATACATCACCATTTTATCTCATCTAGTTATACATCACCATTTTATCTCATCTAGTTATACATCACCATTTTATCTCATCTGGTTATACATCACCATTTTATCTCATCTAGTTATACATCACCATTTTTCTCATTTCCTCCTATCCTCTTAATAACTGAGCCTCATCTATCTCTAACCTTTGCACATTTAATTCTTCCATAAATATTTACATTTGTACTCTTTCTAATTTCCACATTTCTCTGCTTTATACAGATTTTCATAACATTTCTGAAATATTTCTAATAGCTTTACAGTATCTTTGGTTATTTTTGAAAAAAAAAACTTTTTACTTTCTGTTGCCTGAGCCATTGTGCTAAGATTTTTTTGTGCTCTGGAATTATCAAAAACAGTTGCTTAACAGAAATCTTTCTAATCTCATGCATATTAACCAGGTAGTCCCTTATTTTTTTCTTTAGCACTCTGTAATTGCTTCTGTTCTTGTCCTGTGAGATTCCCCTATTCTGCAATACTTTAACCTTTGTCAGTTCCTCTAAATAATTATTGTTACTTCTTAACCATATCTCTTTTTCTTTTATTTCCACTCTATCCCACTGCCTAGCTATATTTTCTGAAGAAAAGTCTATCTTCCCTGATAACTCCTAAATAATTTCCCTCTCTACTTAATAAATAGGAAGGGAAGTACCAGTGTCTCATTTGTATTTCATTACCCTGCATTTTTATTTTATTTATTATTGGTGCATGATCTGAAATAGTTACTGGATGTGTATGAACACTTTCACTTAAATATGCCTGTTCCTGTGAAATATAATTTCTGTCTAGACTAGCCAGGTTTTTGTACCTTAGGTTCATAGGTAGGTACTAGGCTATATGCCCGAGGGCATTTATAAGCCTAGGCAGAGTGCGTCGGCTTTCGCCACCCCATTGATTAATTAACTGATCCTCTGTCAAGCAGAGCCAATGAAATGATCCCAGGGGTGTAATTTCTGTTACCCATCCACTCATCAAGGTTTCTCTTGAAGAGTGTTAGTGAGGGGCTCTGCCTGATATAATTTGGAATTTTGTTCCAAAGCATGGAGAGTCTCTGTGACAAGAATCAATCCCTCCAGCATTTTCTATTTATTGTTGTGGCAAGGTTTAGCTCACTAGAGCATGTGGCTCGCAGTGACTTGGATTTCTTTTGGTGGAGCATGTCCATCAATTCTGAGTTGGACATGGCTTTGTAAGTCAGGCAGAGATCACCTCTGAGTAAGCGATATGCCACTGAGTACAGCTGGAGTTTTTTCAGTCAGGCTGCATAGGACATAAGTTTGAGACCAGTAATCCTCTTGGTGAGGTACTTTTGTGGTCTTTCCAACTGTTGGAAATGTCTTGTGAGGTACATCCCAAATGGGGAATTGTACTTTATGATGGGTCTAATGAGTGACGAGTAGAGGGGCACTATAACCTCTTTATTTCTAGATGTGAACCCTTTAGTAATTAGATGGGCCACATAAAAGGATTTCCTAATTACTTTGGCAATATGATTGCCAAAGGAGAGATTACTATCTACCTGGGTCCCCAGAACTCTTATTACCTCTTCTGTATTATGGGGGCTGCCACTTATGTGGTAATTCGTGGGTGTTTTGTTTTTCCCAAATGGGATGACTATGCATTTTTTGGCATTTAGCTTGAGGCCATGACTTTGACACCAGATGTCCGTCTCAGTAAGGCCCTTTTGGAGGATATCCATGTCAGACGGAGAGTCAATTATGGCTCCCAGTTTGCAGTCACTGGTGAACTTGGTTAGCCATAGTCCTCCTGTGTTTGCCTGTACTTCTAAGAAGTATGTGCCGAAAAGTAGAGGCCCCAGGACCAAGCCTTGTGGGACACCACTTGTGAATGGTTTAGAGTCAGACCTGGAGCCCGCTATTCTTACCGTGTGAGTTCTGTCTGTAAGCCAGTTGGCAACCCATCTCATGACGTAGGGGTTTATGTTCAGGCTGGTGAGTTTTTCTGTAATACCCGAGTGGGGAATGGTGTCAAAAGCCTTGGCAAGGTCAAGGTAGGCTGTGTAAACCACCTTTCCCTAGTCTATGGCCTTGGTGACTGTCTCAAAGAAGTCAACCAGGTTTAGTAGGCATGATCTGCCCTTAACAAAGCCGAACTGGGTCGGGTCAAGTGTTTGGAGGTTCCCAATGTCTTTGTTAATGAGTTCCATGATGATGCGCTCCATAGCCTTGCAGACCAGGCTAGTCAGGCTTATGGGGTGATAGTTACCAGGGTCAGTTGTGGCCACTCCTTTGTGGAGAGGAATAACCATTGCTGTGCACCATTCTATGGCACGTAGCCTGTGGAGAGGCTGAGGCTGAACAGCATGTTTAGGTGGGGGGTTAGTTCATTCTGTAGTTCATGCAAGACACAGCCTGGGACACAATCTGGTCCCACTAATGCTGTGTTTTTGGCTTTTGAAAGGGCTGTTTTCACCAGTGCGTCTGTAATTTTTGGGACACTACACTTTTCCGGTATTGTTGTGGGCCCTTTTGGAGGTGAGAGGGGGGTGAAGTTTGCACTGAATCTATCTGCCAGGATGTTGGCAATATCAGTAGGTTCAGTATATTTTGAGCTATTTTGCACTAGTTCAGTGCATATCTGCGAGTTGCCACTTCGATTCTTAACATAGCTAAAGAAGGCTTTGTGGTTATCTTTTGAATCCTTGGCTATTTTTCTTTCAAAGTTAGCCTTGGATGATTTCATGTGGGACCTCAGTTTCTTACTGATACTGATCAGGGATGTCTTTCCTTCTTGGGATTTGCTTTTTTTCCTGAACTAGTTTTCTCCTTCTGTTGTATAGCCTGTTTACTGCATGGGGTCCACCAAACTGGTTTCCTCCTCTTAGAGGAGTGAGTCTTGGTTTTGCTAGGGATGGCATGATCCATGCATCCTTGTAGGTGCTCATAGAGTGCATTTGTAAAGCTTTCTGCATCTTGGGCAGCATTATCCTTTAGCGTGGGGGCTGTGAAACTTACCACATCTGTCTTAAGTAAGGTGAAGTTTGCTTTAGAAACGTTTTTTACTGTGGTTTCTTTAGTTGGGGGTGGTGGTGGGGTGTGGACATCCAGAGTGATTAGTTTATGGTCTGATCTAACCAGTGACGGGCTGACCTACGGTGTGGAACACCTGTTGCCTATGCTGGTGATGACCAGGTCCAATATGTTTTCACCTCTGGTAGTGGAGTTTACCAGCTGATCCAGGGTGTTTGAGTTGATGAATTCCAGGAAGCGCTGGGCCTGGGAATTTGTACTCGAGTAGTTTTCCCATTGAATGGTAGGGTAATTGAAATCACCCATATCAGGGTGTTTGGTAGGACCTTCATGTTTTCCAGTGTCTCCAGAAAGGTGGAGTGGTGGTCCTGGGTCATGGAGGGTGATCTGTAGCAGGCCACAATTTGCATTGCAGATTTGCCTGATGTTAGTTGCACATGGATGATCTCAGAGGTATCATGCTGCTCCACTAACCAGGAGGTGTAGGTATCCTTGATGAATATGGATACACCCCCTCCTTTTGTGTTTCAGTCCATGTCCTTTGACCGAAATGTGTGGTATGAGTTGTAGCCCGGTAGTGCTGGGGTGTTCTCTGGAGCCTTGAACCAGGTTTCAGTTACTGCACAGATGTCAATGTTCTCCATACTGAGGAGTGCTTTGAGCGTGTGCATTTTGAGATTTAAACTCCTGGTGTGGAGTAGCATAACCCTCAGGTTTTTGTTAATTGTGCTGTTTATGGAGGTGGGTTTGACTTTTGAGCCTTGCCTAAAAAAGGCACTATGGAGGCAGCAAGAGCCTTGGCCAGTATTCAAAAGCCTAGGGGTGACAGGTGCAAGCCGTCTCTTATGAAGCAATGCGGCTTATCGAGCATGTCATCCCAGGCTGACAGACACTGGATCCCCTTTGAATGACAACAGAAGCTTAGCCAATTGTTGAAATTGATCATTTTTTCTTTATACTGAGGTATCATTCTTGGTGAAGGCAGGATGCTACTCAGGGTCAGGGTCATACCAGCCTGGGCTACATGATCAGAGAGCTCTTCCATGTCTCTTTTCATGCAGTCCAGGGAGGTACATCTCAGGTTATTCACATTAACATGAACAATGACAGAGTTATATTTGTACTTGTTCTGGAGTGACCCGAGTGTTTGTGTTATTTGGCAGATTCTGGCTCCCGACAGGCAGCTAACAGTAACCTTCTGCTTGTCCAACCTAGTGAGTGGGACATCAGTGTGCCTGACTATAGAGTCACCTATTACTAGTGTGTTAGGTATGTTATTTCGCCTTAAGGGCTGTGATTGTGCGGCACACTGATTGTGTTTTATGTGTTGTCTGGTTTATGACGGGAAGTGCAGGTTGTTTGGGTGTCTGCTTTGGAGGTCTCTGATGCTTTTGCAGGTTTTTATTTAGAGCCTCCGAGTATGATTTTGTGTATTTATGTGTATTTTTTGCCAGTGCTGTTTTAGTAGGTCTGTGTGCTGCTGGAGTTGTGGTGCAAGTGTTAACAGTCTCCTCTTGATTGTCTGATCCAGTCTTGGGTGGAGACAGCTTGGCTTCCAGTTTGGCTGTATAATTGCATCTCTCACATATGTTAGTGTTTTGTGGTAGGAGGAGACAGTTGTCTGTGTACATGAGGCAGTTGTAACATTGCCTCAGGATACCCAGATTCACCAGCTGGACTGGAAAGTGCACCTGAAGTTTCCCTTTGGTCATGCCTGGATAGTAGGGTGAGCTGCTTAGTCACTTGGTTGTTGAGGGGTGAATAAAGAGCCTTGCCCTGATGGGCAATTAGTGTCAGGGTATATTAGTGCTTGCTATTAGGTCTGAGCAAGTGCTGGGCTGTAAGATGCTTTCTGAGTGCTTAGGTTGAGAGTTAGACTAGTTTCAAGGGAAAAATTGAAGAGGAGACTTAGTGGAGCCAGGAATAAATTCACTGAGCTAATCGGCACTGCCCGGTGCGCAAAACTGTGCAAACACGGTTTTTATAGTAGGGAAATGAAAGAGATATAAATTAGCCCAAAATGGCCAATAAACTACTAACTTTGGGGCTAGAAACACTCCTCCAGGGACAGATAGGTTGCTCAAAGCTCCCCTCTCTCACAGGTGAACAGAGAAACTTCCTTCTATCCAGGTAAGGCATGAGCAATTCAGAAACTAGTATCACAGCCCTGAAATCAGCACTAGACTGAAAACTGGACTATACTAGCTTAGAAAGGTGGGAAACAAGGAATTGTTTAGGTTTTTTTTTGTTTTTTTTTTTAAAGATAAGGAAAAAACACTAAAAAAACCACTTAAAACAGCTTTAAACAACTACAAACGATCAGAAAAGGCTATCGCACTTTAGTGTGTAGCCTACAACAGTTAAACAAATTATTTAAACAAAAAACAACTTTTTAAAAGTGCATGCAGTCAAATAAATACAATATGTGAAAAAAACAAGCTTTTAAATCACAATAAATGCTGCAAGATCTGTGTTTAGGTGAAAAACAGTTAAGTACAACAAGAAAGTACAGAAAACAGATACTTAATCACTCCAAAGTCTCTCTCCTAAGCTAGAAGGCTTGTATTAGTTTAAGGCTTTCTAGTGCTACCCAGTAGGTTAGTTACAGGAAAGATGGGAAACAAGCGCAGTTTGGTCTTTTAAACTAGAAAGTTGAAAGAGATGGGCAAACTGTCCAAATGGTCAATAAACTACAATTTCTGGGCCAAGAACCTCTCCTCTCATGGTAGACAGGCTACCTAGTGCTTACCAATCCCACTGATAAGCTAGAAGGCTTTCCTCCAACACAGAAAGGCTTGTGGGGCTCAGAAGCTTACCAACAGTCCTGGATACAGCAACTCTGTATCTGAACTAGGTTAGTTACAGGAAAGGTGGGAAACAAGCACAAGTGCGGCTTTCAAACCAGAAAGTTGAAAGAGATGGAAAAAAACTGCTCAAACAGCCAATAGCTACAATTTCTGGGCCAGGGACCCTCCTCTTGTGGTAGATAGGCTACCTGATGCTTACCACTCCCACTGATAAGCTAGAAGGCTTCCCTCCAACAAGGAAAGGCTTGGGGGCTCAGAAGCTTACAAAGAGTCCTGGATACAACAAATCTGTACCTGGACTAGACTAGTAACAGGAAAAGCAGGAAACAAGCGCAAACACAGGCTTTTAAATCAGAAAAGCTTCCCAAACGGCCAATAAACTATAATTTCTGGGCCAGAAACAACTCCTCCTGTGGTAGATAGGTTACCTAGTGCTTACCACTCCCACTGATAAGCTAGAAGGCTTCTCTCCAACACAGTAGGGCTTGGGGGGCTCAGAAGTTTACCAACAGTCCTGGATACAGCAAATCTGTACCTGGATTATACTAGTTATAGGAAAAGCGGGGACCAAATGCAAAACAGGCTTTTAACCAGAAAGTAGAAAGAGATGGAAAAACTGCCCAAATGGCCAATGAACTACAATTTCAGGGCCAAAACCCACTCTTCCCATGGTAGATAGGCTACCTAGTGCTTACCACTCCCACTGATAAGCTAGAAGGCTTCCCTCCAACACAGAATGGCTTGGGCGGGCTCAGAAGCTTACCAACAGTCCTGGATACAGTAAGTCTGTATATGGACTTGACTAGTTACAGGAAAGGCAGGAAACAATCTTAGAATTTTTTTTTTGTTACGGAAAAGCAGCTAAAACAGCAGTAAATACAATTCAAATTGTAGTGCAGGCCAGCACACCCGAGCGTGTAGCAACACTACGGTAAATACAGTTCAAATAAATGCAATTAAATTAACAAATGACTAAAAAACAAGTGCAGAAGGCAGTAAATTAGAAGGCTACTAACAAGCAGCAATAAGTGCAGAGTAAGAGCGACTGAACAGATAGCATGCAGAAGAGCAACTAAGACAATTACAGTAAGAGCAGATGAATAAGATATATATATATATATATATATATATATATATATATATATTTTTTTTTTTTTTTTTTGAGGGAAGGAACAGAGCAGGATTAAGAGGCTACAGTGGTTGCCCTTCTCAAATGCTCTCTTTGTACACAGTAGGAGTGCCTGAAATCAGAATATTCGGAATGGTGGCGAGGACAGCATGGAGGAAGGCATTAGGAGATCTAACCGGTTAAGAAACCAGAGCGAGTACAATAATCAGCAGGAATTCATCAACAAAAAAGGTGCAAAACCGAAGCAGACTTTTTTGGGACATTACAAAGCAGGCGGAAAGCGGAAATAAATGTACACACAGAGGCAGTGGCACAGGCGGGCACAAATGGAGTACAAAAAGGTTTTTTTGAACTTTTTCATTTACAACAGTCACAGGAAGTTGATAATACAATCTTGAATGTGAGTACGCCATGCCTTGATTCTGCCTCTGGTTTATTAGAACATAAAAAACAATGTACAAGCTTAACATCTTATCATAAGAACTTATTCTCCGCAGCTGATTTAATTATTGACAATGATAATACTATATGTGACATGTGCAACAGTAATTGCCTTTATGTTTCTGAAGGAAAACAAAATGTTTACGATAATACAATTGATGATGCACTTTTGAATTTGAGTATATACCAATATAATGACATTGAATTTAATGATAAAATAGATAATGTGTATTTTCAAAGTACTGACAAGCAAATATATGATAACGCAGAATGTCATCATGAACAATGTACTGAAGTTAACTTCTATATAGATTGTAATCCAGACCATTATTTAGTTAACAATCATAAGTGTATAGAATTACAAGTTGCAGATACTAATATATATTCTAATGTAGATATAGTATCTGACGTCAATGACCATGTTTTTTTAAGTAATCCAAATATAGTGACAAATGCAAAGCATGACTTTAAGGTATATAATTATTCCTCAAAGATATAAATATGGAACATGCTAACTTATTCTCTAAAGGGTTTAATTTTATCCCTTGCAAAAAAGGCAACATAGTAGAATCCATATTGGATTTGAAGTTATTTTCACGAAAATTGAATTTAAAAGCATTCTTTTACAATAGAATAGACAATCAAAGTCAGCAATATAAGCCTTTTACAAAACCTAGTTTATTCAATCCACCCATGAATGATGAAATAGTTAACTTTGAAAAAAGAAGTGAATATGACATAAGAATGTTTTATAAAAAATACAAGCATAAAACACATTCAAATATGACTCAAGAAGAACAAATATTACTCAATGAAATTAGTAACAACTTGGATTTAAGAATTATGAGGCCAGATAAGGGTAATGGTATAGTCATATTAGATTATAGGGATTATAATTCTTACATGACTAATATGCTATTAAGTGACACATATGTTGAAATAAGTAAGAATCAAGTGAATATAGCTTTTAAAAGAATAGAAATATTATTAGATGACATGTTATACCAGGGGGAAATTACTGAGAGTGAACATGAATACTTAAATAATGAATATCCAGTAATAAGTGGTATCTTTGGGATACCAAAGATACATAAAGGCCTCAATAATCTACAATTTCGACCTATTGTAGATGGAAATAGAAGTAAAACATGTTATATAAGTCATTATTTAGATTATTTCTTTAAGGAAAGTATGAAATGTTTCACTTATATAACAAAAGATTCATGGGATTTTTTGTGTAAGCTAAAAGAAATTGAAATGAAAAAGGAATACACTTTTGTAACAATTGATGTCGTTAATCTTTTTACAACAATTCCTCAGGACATTGGTCTTATATGGCTCGAAGAACAATTGTTTGAGACACATTTATATGAACAAGAACAAATTAATACATTAATAAACTTGATGGATATTGTCTTAAACAATAATTTTATATATTTTGAAGGAAGTTATTATCAGCAAGTACAAGGGGTAGCCATGGGGGCACCATGTGCCCCCATGTATGCAAACCTTATCATGAGTTATTGGGAACATAATTACTTGTTCCAATCGGACTTTTCCAAACATCTTAAAATGTATACTAGATATCTAGATGATATTTTTATCATTTGGGACCATGACAAAGATATGTTAAAAACTTTTCTGGAATATATAAACACTACAGTGAGATTTTTAAAATTTACTCACCGTGTTCATGATGAGAAAATTACTTTTTTGGATGTAGACATTGTATACAATAAAGAAACAAACATCTTAAAAACCCAAATACATAGAAAGTCAACGTTCTCAAATGCATATTTGCATTTTAATAGCTGGCACCCTGACCATCAGAAAAAAACAATCATCAAAGGGCAGATGGTCAGGGCAGCCAGAATGGTAAGTGAAGAGCAAGATTTTATAGAAGAGCTTAAATATATTATGCAATTATTCATGAACAGAGGATATCCAGAACAATTTTGTGTAAAAAATAAGAGAGAAAATGGAATATATACTGCGATATTAAAAACGGGTTTTTTAAATAAAACAACATTGAGTAGTATAGGAAAGAATGAAAAAAACTTTTTTCCATTATACATTTCTACTTATAATGATTGTTTCAAGGACATTGAGATAATAATCAGAAAAAATTGGAATTTTTTCATGAATGAAAAAACTTGGAGGCAACTTTTTCCGGGTCCAATAAAATTTGTGTATAGGAAGAGTCCATCATTTAAAAATATATTAGAAAATAAGGGAGTCATTAATAAGTATAGTAACAGAAGTAAAGGAAATTTTAAATGTGGTACATGTACTACATGTAGTTACATACATTGTTCTGGTACTGAAATAATGATTAATGGTTGTAAAATTAAGATATACGGACATTATAATTGTTTAACATCAAATGTAGTATATATGGCTTTGTGTCAACAATGTAAAGCCTTCTATGTAGGGAAAACAAAAAGACAATTTAGAGAACATATTAAGGAACATCTTTTAGATATACAACATCATAAGAGCACTAATGCCTTAGCTAGGCATGTCATTGAGAATACAGATCATAAATTTAAATTTTTGGTTATTAATCAAATTAAATATGATTCACAAGGGAAAATAATCACATATCATTTAGATATGGAAGAATTAAAATGGCAGATACGTTTGAATTCATATATTCCACCTGGAATAAATGAATATTTAACCATAATGCCATTATTGAAACTGAATAGAATAAATGGGAAATAAATGATGTGTGGTTAAATTTAATATTATACATATAAATTAATAATTAAAACATATTAATTACATGGTATTTTTTGATTAATGGCAATATCAAATTCTACATTAGTGTTTTTGGTCATAGTGGATTATATACATGGATTACATATACATTTATATAGATTTAAAAATTATATAAGGCAATTACTAGTTAGCTGCACTAAAAATAAATATCCATTTTGTATATTTTTTAATAAGGAAATTTTATAGTATAATTATACATTATATTACATCAGATCAATTGGTAAATTGATTTAGTGTATCATTACAATTGTGATTTATGGAAGAACAGTGTTTGTTGTTTGAAATTCTTTGTTAGAGAAAAAATATATATGTTTTAGAATATTCATTTTATAATAATTTTTATATATCTCATAGGATTGTATATATATATAAAAACATTTAATGGTATGGTATGGTTTTATGACATACACATATCTTAGTTGATTATATGTATATATTTTAGTTAATTTTTCAGTATATTATAGTAGTATTTTTAATATAATAGGATACACATTTACATGTAGTAGTTTTAAGGTTTATTATATAGGTATAGTTGCATTAGTTTTCCATATACATGAAAGGTTCTGAAAAAGTGATATTTCCTCTTTAAGAAACCATTAGTGAAAATTAATGATATCAATTAAATAATTATTCAATATATTAAACAATATATAAACCTTGTGTTGAAACAGTAGTATGTATTCTGAAGAAGTTCGTAAGAACGAAACCTAGGTCAATAAAGAAGTTTTGGGAGAAGAACGTGTGGTGGCTTTTCGTTTGGTTCCAGTTTGCTTAGCTGTGAGTTTGTCCATTAACTCTGGGTTCTGCTTTTCACCTCCTTATTGGCATCGACTACATCTTGCTTTCCTATACAAGTTACACAGTAGGAGTGCCTGAAATCAGAATATGATCTCACTGCACTCAGCTGAGTGAGCAAATGAGATGGGCCCAGAAGGAGTATCCAAATACAATCTACAAGAGGGGCAGGCAATTTCAAAGCCACCATTAATACCAAAACAAGAACAAGGAGGCTGGGTGGGGAACTAACTGTAGAGAGACAGCCACAACTTCAGTTTTCAGTTGAGTTAATATTCAGTGAAAAACACAAATAAATAAATTAAATACAGTCTATAGAGCAGATAAAAGTGTACTTAACTTCACTTATACATCCAGCTGATTTCAGGTAGATGTTAGCCGGCCAAAGCTCTGATAAATTCTGAGTTCCTACTGCTGAATTCAAATATTCCATACCAATATTTTCATAAATTTCTTCAAAAATCTACCATCTTTTGTTATATTTTCCCTTCTAGGTCCCCCAGATGCATCCTCACTATTCCAAATCAAATTCCAGTGTCCACCTATAAGTAATATTACCTGCTGAAACCTTATTATTCCTCCCAGAGTTTTCTTAAACTCCATTACAGTAGTTTTAGGTGGAATATAAATACATGCCAGTGTAACCCTCCTCCCTTGCCAGTAGCCCCTTAGCACTACAAAATTGACATTATTATCTTTTTTCCCTCTTCTATCACTATTGGTGCTCCTCTTAACAATTAATGTAAGTAGTCCCCGCTTCTTTTATCCCAGATTTTCTGCTGAATAATCATCCTAAAATCCTTTATTTATCATATTCATATACTCAGTTCTTCCCAAATGTGCCACCTGTAGCATAGCTATTTGCACTCTGTAGTTTTAATATATTTCACACTCTTTTTGTATACACCTCTGAGACCATTCATATTCAAAGTTAATATGGAAAGTGTTGCCATCATAATACAAATTTATTACTCCCACTTGTTATGTATAACAGCTTTTTTTTAATGTCTGATTTCAGCTTTTGTGTTACATGCATACACTAATGTCTGGTAGGCTGATATTTTATACAGTTGTTTCTTGTCATATCCATTTGAATCTATGTCACATCTTACAAAACATTTTGTTTTAATGAAAACCTTCAAAAAAAAACAAATGCACCCCATAACCTATTAACTTAATGCAAACACACAAAACTATGAACATCTTCAAATGATGAAATTTAACCCTCATAATAGGAAGAATTGTCCCAGACTGACAGCTACATTCACAGGCTCTAACTGACCTACAATTAAGATTATCCATGCTAAGACCCATGGTATAGCCTGTGCTTCTATTTATACTAAGTGCTGTAGTTTTGTCTTATCTTTATTCTTCTCCCAGATGTCGAAAACAACTTGAATGCTTTCGGAAAACATTATCATTTCTGTTTTATATCAGCTTATCTCCACAGAAACATATGAACCAGATACACAGTTCTCTTCAGCTACAACCGTCTCATGTTGCACTGTGAACAAGGACGTCGGGAAGGGTACTGACTGTACACACTTCAGTACAGTTTTTCTAATGGAGGGGTAGCAAACAGGCACTAGCCCAAATTTTGCAGGAAGTTCTGTTTTAGGTATGAAAATAAGGGGGTTCCACAAATTTCTGAATGAATGGCCCCTTTAATTCTGATGCATCTTTTAGTTTAATTCACTTCATCATATAGTGCCAGCATGTCCTGGGGTGTCATCAATGTGCAAGGATGAATGGGATACTATCTGGAGAGTAAGTGATCATTATCAGGCAAGTTACATGATTAATAAAATTTGCGTAATTGCGAGTACGCGACATAGCGCCAAAACGATTTGGGAGGATTGCTGAAGTTTGTTTGTAAGGTAGGAGGTGAAAATACCATATTTTAGTTGTATTTGGATATAGGACTAGTTTAAAATGTTCCAGCCAGTTTTAGTATTTGAAAAGGAAGTCTTCGGATCATTTTGGTGCTGTTTAGGTGAAGTAGCAGCTCATATGACTGTTGAGTCATTTGCAGATCAGAGTAGCTTTGCTGGGTGAGAGGCTGTATGCATTTTAATTATAAATATATTAAAGGCTAAAGGTTATAATGTTGTTTATTATGATGTTGACAGCTCATTGGCTCAGCATGCACACTGAGGTAACTTGTAAATCAATTGATTGTACAGTTTGTTAGGCATAGTTCCTTAAATTTAAGAAAAAGCAGGGGGTATAAAACTCTCTCAAATGCTTTGGACAAGTCTAAAAATAGGAATGCTACCATTTTGCCTTGATTTTTTTCTGTAACAAACATACTTTATGAAAGTACGTAATGCTGTTTCTGTGCTATGGCCTGGCCTAAAATTATGATGTGTTGTGAAAAGTAACTTGTGCTTTGCTAGGTGGTTGACCTATGTGATCATATTTTTTTAGTATTTTAGATAGGACAAGATGGCTATAGGTCTGTAGTTTGCCAAATTATGTGATTTGCCATGTTTATGTAAGGGGATAGCATAGGATTGTTTTTAGACTACAGGGATAATTTCTCTACTGGAGAAGCACTACATTTTTTTAATTTTCTGAGTTTTCTTTCCCTCTGCAAACTGACATGCTGATAGATAACAGTGCAGAATTCTAACTGCACTTGTAATATCTATTATATAACAATCTCTCTGTCAGCAAACTTACAAATATTTAAGTATTTGAGTATATGTGTGAGTTCATTTGTCTATATGTGTGCTTCTTGCAAGAAAAAAGATCTGCTAAATTAATATTAGTTAACTTTAATTTCAAGGCATTGTAAGTTTGTCGTCCCTTTTCATATTAAATCTCTGACTTAGCACCTTCAGTTCAGATGTAGTCTCATCTCCTGCTCATACTTCATTAAACCCTAAACTTCTGTAAGATATCAGTTGTTTATAATATTATACAACCATAACCATACCTGCAACAAAATCATTAACATTATCATTCTTTATAAGTGTATCACTGCCTGCATAATGTTTAGATTTGGATTCCCTATACATGGTCAAAGTGAAATGGCTGAAGCATTGGTAGCCTTCATGGAAAAAAAAAATATATAAACGCTTTTCCTATAGGAAATCATTCCCAGTGCAATTTCTAATTGTGTTCCAGCAATGATTGACTTCTTTAGGGAGATTTCTCCTTTCTTCACATTGGTGCGCACATAGAGTTGGTACATATAAGGGCATAAAGGGGTGCTTACTGCTCTCCAAAATCAAGAAAAAATGAGTCTATTTCCCATTAGCCTTTTTATGATTTTTTTTTGTTGTTGTTCTTTTGGAACTTTGAGGATTTCTGAAGTTTTACTGCACCCAGACCCTTTAATCTAGTTGGAACAATCAGGAAAGAAAAGAACAGCAATTAGCTTGACAGATTCCTATGGAAATGCAAGCCAACTAGCAATGATTGACCCAGGAAGGAGCAAGAAGCAGTTTCTTTGGGTCGAGGGTTTGCTTCCCTCATTATCCACTAAAATGGATTGCACTCATGAGTGGTCATTTGGATTCAGTTGTACTGTGGTAAAGTTAGCCATAATGTAAACGTGGTAAGCTACTTTACGTGCTTTTCCACACTTGAACTGAAATATCCATTTTTGTTTTATTGTTTCATCATATAAATGATTAGCATCCTGGCATGTATTTGACAGGAATGGGAGAGAGAGCAGCACTGTGAAGGGGATGTGGCTTGAAGAGCGATTGGTAAGGGGTGTGGACGGAGATCAATGTGTTGATGTAGGTGTGGTTTGGGGGGCAGCAGACTGCGAGCTGTGAGTACAAATCTTAAAATCCTGGCTACACCCCTGACTGTGAGCATTCATTTGCTAAAGAAAAATATTTCATTACCTCAAGCCAAGGGTCTTAATCCAGTCAGTCCCCCTATTAAAAAGTAATAAAAAACATACTAATTTTACTTATGTCATGATCTGTATATTTTTACAACCTGTCCTTCGCCTCAACCTCCCAAGTTTACAGTCTATTATATTAAATATGCTTTTTTCCAGGTTTTCTTTTCTTTTTACATTACAGTGCCTACATTTCTTAAAACTAAAAGGAAAGAAAGAAAGGGGAAAAGGGCACCTGTTAACTTTAGTATCATATATCACACAATGACTAAAAATGCTTACTATATAACATGCAGTATATGTTATGTTCTATAAAAATACTGTTAAGAACAATTTTCTTTTTTACAGTTACCTCTTTCCTTCCTCATCCCCCCCTCCTTAATGATCTTCGAAACATTAATGACATTAAATAGGGTACATGCTTTGGAATCCCCTACAAATTTAACAAAGTCAAAAAGTCCAATGTTTCCAGGTTTTATTGTTCAGCCATATTTCAAAAATGGGATACTTTATAATCACACATTTATTCATTAATTTCTGAATTGCTGGTTTTCTTCCTGTTGCTCTCCATCTCCCAAATCTAGGCTCTGGATCATTTCCAATGTACTCCTAGTTCTTCTCATCAGCTTCTATGCTTTTGTCGGTCTGTCAAGCATTTTTCTTTGGAACATTGGAAAAGGTTTCACTGGCATAATCTTTCTATGAGCTTTATTATCAGAAGAATAAGAAGCAGAGTCCTCATCTGTTTGATAGCTCACTTTTTGTTGGACAAACTTTTATATTTCCCCTTTAGCATGTTCTACATCAAAAAATGACTTTGATCCATCAGGAAAAAATATTCTGTCAGGAGTGGGTGGGAGATTTTGTCAGAGTATATTCTTTCTGCTGGTAGCATTGCATCTTTACTATTAGAGGTATTGGCTGCTTTCACACGGTCAGGTTTGGAGCATACACAGAATGTGTCCTTTCAATTAACTCCTGCTGTAGAATACCAGTCCAGTTGCTTATTTATGCTTTCATAGAATTAACACAGTCTGTTCCTTACAGTTTCTCTGGTACAGTAAAGAATCTCTGGTTTTCCCTATGTGCTCTAAGTTCTAATTCTACCATTTTTTGAAACATCTCTTGTCAAGCAGTCTCATACTCAGCCAGCCTTTACTTCATTTCGACCTCTGATTTTTGCAGTTTTGTCAGCTTATCTGAATATGTGTTTAAAGCTTCTTCCATTTTTTCCAGCCTTTTGTTATTTGAGTTGATATTCTCCTTCACTGTTTCATTTATTTTAATCAGCTCTAAGCACATTTGACTTTTTTCCTCTATACTACTGGAAGTTATATCTTGCACCAAAGCTGGAGCTTGAACTGCTTTTCGCTGAAGAGCTGCAAGATTCTTCCAAGCCAGTGTTTTCTCCTCATTTTTTTGAGATTGATTTTTTTGCAGGTTCCCTAAATTTCTTCTTTGTTGGTATCCAGACAGTGGATTTACTAGCCAGTAACTGAAATTTACCAAAAAAAAAGACAAACTTACTGTCTCTCCTTTTTGATTTTCTGTTTTCACACTGGGAGAGCTGAAATTAAGTTGTTACTCAGTGTGCAGCCATAATGGAAGTCCTGCCAGATGTTAGTCTTAGTGTTGTAAAGAAATTGCTGGCAGAGCAGAAGTAAAACAGCATGCAGTAAGGTACCAGAGTGGTGCAGTAAGTTACCATACTATGGGACTAGGTAACTTGCATAACAAACCTTAAACAGGTAAATAGGAAAATAAATGTGTCCAGTGCTGTGGATTTTTTTCCCTAAGTAACAAATATAAAATGTACCAAAACTGAGTTGTGCTGCTTAGGCCAGTATTCTCGAATGGAAAGGCCTCAACATGTTTCAGGGGAAGTCAGATGAAGTCTGGAGATGTTGAGTACTTCAACACTAAATGTATTCTTTTTATGGATCAGAAATGAATACAGAAGGATAACAGTCAATGAGCATATACATTTGATTGCAAATTAGTTGTAAAATGAGAATATGCCAAGCCTCTTGGTTATTTCAAGACGTTTGTGTGTGTGTGTGTGTGTTTGTTTGTTTGTGTTTGGACAAATTGATGTTTCTATAGTCTGTGGAAGCTCACTTTAACAAAGTCTGACAACCAATATTTTAGGTTAGCTTCAATGATATTTCTTAATTATTTTATATGGATATAAATGTGGCATTAAATGTGCAATGGAAATAAAATTGAAAATCCTTCTACAGCCTTGGAAAAAGTAACAACAGCAATTTGCACAGACTTATCAGTCATATCATGTTCTAATATTAATTCAAAAGCAATTACATGACAAAATCACTATTGCTGATAACATTTGGAATGCTGTAGTGACCTGCACATATTCCATCTGCAGTGTCCGTTCAAAATAAAAAGGGAAACTAGATAAAGGCACAGAGTATTTCTGCAATTTAAAATGGCTCCTTAGTAAAATCTTCAGATACGCATTGCTGAGTCCAGAAAATATTGACCATTGCTCTTCTCCTTTCAACTTATTTTATGCAGGAAGTCTTGCATCCCCCAATGTGGGTTGCAAGCCCTCCACACCTCCAAACCTATATATATCAACTCCAAGATTGCCAAATCTCACAGAAAAGGGAATATTCAGAGAAATTGCAAACTTGGACTTAGCATATATGAGTCTGGATGTTTGGACTTGGTAGGGTGAGTGCTGATATTTTTAATGGTTACAATTTAAACACTTTTACTCCCACATAAAATGTGGGATGTATTTATCTCTTGATCCTGATACCATTACCTGAGGTGACAAAAGATGACTCTGTTCACTACAGTGCATGTTACTTCTCAAGAGAAAGCCCTACTGTAGGGCAACCTACTACGTCAAAACTGAGTGTTATAACTGGCCTATCAAAAAATGGATACCAACAGTGTCCTCATATCAGTAACATTTGGGCTAAGGGCTGTGACCACTTTGTAGGAAGAGAAGATGACACCCATCCATAGCTGGGCCTGAACACTGCTACCTATAAAGTTATTCATAGCAGATAATACTGTCTGTGGTACAAATAAAATATCTGTGCCAATGCTCCATTTGTTATACACAGTCTCAGTCCACCATTTTACTAATTTATAAAAAAACTCTAACTTGAGAGATCACCATAGCTTGTCTGTATTTTTTCACATGGGCTCTCTTTCCTTTTAATGTTTACTACAAATATGTCATTACTGCACAGAATGCCGGTAGAAGTGAAGTACAGTTGCATCTCGGTTTGCTTCTCTGTGTTGATTGCTTTTTAAGGTAGCATCTTTTAGTCATTTTGTCTCCATAACCAGGGATGCAGGCTAACCCCATTCACTGCTTTCAAGCAGTGGACCATGATGAAGTTGACCAAATTTGCAGGTATTGTCCAGTGGCACACAACCATAGCTGTCCATCTCTACTGCCTGAAATCCAAGACAGAGTAGCAGCTATTGCATGGGGGACCTTCAAGGTGGTAGTACTGTGTGGCCAAAAGTCTTCTGTATTTGCATGGGAGGGTGAAAGATACTTCTTTAGGAGAGAGAGAGTAAAACCTGACTGCTTCAAGGGTTTGTAGCAAGGGCTAGGGGAATCCCTACCTGGCAGATTCTAACAGAGTTCTAGACAGGATTACATGCCCTTAAGGATAAGTATGCACATCAGCGTGCTTCTGCACTCACACTTGCCTGCGTTTGGGGAATGAATTAAAAGGATAGGGCATGACTATTAAAGCCCTTCCAAACTCCTGAGCTAAGGGATGCAGATCTTCCCTGCCACCTCGACCCTCACCCACTGTATGCAGGAACTATATACATATAATATAGGGAAAAATAATGGGGCTTCAGAAAGTATACCTGGGATTAAGGTCAACAAATGGTATCCTGAAACCTCTGAAAAGTTTGTGTTTTGATATCTAACATGCTGTACTTTGCGGTTTTCATCTGTCCCTGGCATCGTGTCTTAGTCTCATATTTCATTTTGTCTCATAAATGTCATACTCCTATCTGGAACCATTCAGATCTCCAGACTTCTTCAAGGAAAAATGCCACACACACACACACACACACACACACACACACACACACACACACACACACACACACACACACACACACACACACACACACACACACACACACACACACACACACACACACACACACACACACACACACACACTGTATCTCTGCTTCCTATATCACTTGAAGATGCAACTTTGGAGTGGGGGCAGTTGAAAAATTTATTCATATTTTTTCTTATGTTCACTTTTATCTGACAGAAACTCACTACATATGGTTTGCACAGTGCTAAATTGGCATTAATACTGATTTATCTCATTCAGTTTTCACTTGTGTGTTTTGATTCAACAGTAAATCAGATTTGTGTGCTTAAACCTAAGCATATGACAGTGCTTGAAACATCTCAAAGTGAATACTGTTTAAATATAACAAGTTAAGACTATGCTGGCTACAATATTAAGTAGTACAAACAGGGTAGGCTGTATTAAATAAATGCTAATATGGTACAAAATGTGTATTGCTACTGCACTGAAAAGGGACCTTGATCTTCCACTTGACAAACACTGGCACATGGGTGCTGCACAGGACATCTCAATACAAACAGGCTGAGAGGAATGTAAGCAAAGTAAGGGCAAATGGCCTGCAGCTCCTCATGCAGACACAAGCACATACACACACAGTTCACAGACCTAATTACAGTGCACAATGGCTGGCAGCAGGTACAGTCCTCCAATAAAGTGCCTAATACCCAAAATAAAAGGCATGCTCTGCAGGCTAGTTTCATTACCATCATTACAGCCTACAAGGTTTGTGGTAAGGTTATTACTTTGTGGATGGACTGAATTTTTGCCTTACACAGGATTTCTCAATTACCATCCTTTAACTGTGGATACATGTTGGACAGGCTCTCAGAAGGGCTCACAGTAAGAAAATGTATCCCAGGGCTTAAGCCTGGCTACACTGCAAGTGTTGAGATAGTATGAACACTCACAAACTCTTTAGATTCACCATGATTACCAATCAAAATCATATTAACATCACTGCACAACTCACAAGACAAGCTGTTTGCTGATTAGTTAAGGAATCTCTATCACAGAAATGGCTGATGCAATTAAAAGGCCTGCCTGGGAATCTAAAAACACAGCCTAAAGCACACTTCTTAAACTGCAGCCAGTAGAGTCCCCTCAGAAAAATAGTGGTTCATAGGTTCATACTAGGCTATCTGCTCTAGGGCATTTATAAGCCTAGCCAGAGTTGTGTGGCTTTCACCACCCCTTAGGTTGAAGAATACTATACCCATTAGTTTGCCGTGCCTCTGTCCAGCAGTGATACAGAGATGATCCCCGGGGTAAACCTACGATCTCCCATCCACTGGTCAAGATTCCTCTTGAACAGAGCCAGCGAGGTGCTCTGTCTCACATGGACCGGGATTCTGTTCCACAGCATAGGGAGTCTCTGGGTGATGAATCTGTCCCTCCAGCACATCCTATTTATATCCGTGTTGAGATTTAAGTCTCTTGTGGCTCTGGTGGATTTGGATTTTTTGAGGTGGAGCATGTCCATTAATTCCGGGTTGGACATGGCCTTGTATGTCAGGCACAGGTCACCTCTGAGCAGATGGTATGCGACTGAATAGAGCTGGAGTTTCTTCAGTCGGGCAGCATATGGCATATTTTTGAGCCCCTTTATCCTTTTGGTGAGGAACTTTTGGGGTCTTTCCAATTGCTGCAGGTGTCGGGTAAGATACATTCCAAATGGGGCATTGTACTCAATCATTGGTCTGATAAGTGAAGAGTACAGGGGAACAATGACCTCCCTTGATCTGGATGTGAATCCCTTCATAATCAGGTGGGCAATGTAGAAGGTCCTCCTAACCACTTTGGCAATGTGAGTGTCAAAAGAAAGGTTACTGTCAACTTGGGTCCCCAGGTCCCTGATAACCTCTTCTGTGCTTAATGGATTGCCACCTATGTGGTAACTTGGGGTTACCTTGTTTTTACCAAAGGGTATGACTATACATTTTTTGGCGTTTAGCTTAAGGCCATGGCTCTGGCACCAGCTATCTGTTTCTATGAGACCTCTCTGAAGGATATCTGTGTCTGATGGATTTTCAACTATGGCCCAGTTTGCAGTCATCTGCAAACTTTGTCAGCCACAGTCCTCCTATGTTTGCCTGCACTTCTGAAAAGTAGATGCCGAACAAGAGGGGGCCCAGGACTGAGCCCTGTGGGACACCGCTTGTGACCGGCTTGGAGTCTGACATGGCACCAGCAACTCTAACCCTGTGGGTTCTGTCCTTGAGCCAGTTTGCAACCCATCTTGTGACATATGGGTTTACATTTAAGCTGGTGAGCTTTTCTATGATACCCGAGTGGGGTATTGTGTCGAAAGCTTTTGCAAGGTCAAGGTAGGCTGTGTGAACTGCCTTACCCTCATCAATGGCCTTGGTGACTGTTTCAAAAAAGTTGACCAAGTTCAAGAGGCATGATCTGCCATTGACAAAGCCGAATTGGGTAGGATCCAATGTCTGTAGGTCCCCTATGTCTTTATTTATGAGTTCCATTATGATCCTCTCCATAGCTTTGCAGACCAGGCTTGTTAAGCTTATGGGGTGGTAATTACCAGGGTCCATAGAAGCACCGCCTTTGTGGAGTGGGACCACGGTTGCCGTACGCCACTCTTTGGGTACGTATCCTGTGGTAAGGCTAAGATTAAACAGCAGCCTTATGTGTGGGTTTAGTTCCTCATTGAGTTCGTGTAGCACACAGCCGGGGACACCATCCGGTCCCATTGATGCTGTGTTTTTAGCTTTAGAGAGAGCAGCTCTCACCTGGGCATTTGAGATGATTGGGAGGCTACACTCTGCTAGGATAGATATTTCTCCTTTTGGAGGGGAGGGAGGGGAGAAATTTTTACTGAACCTGTCTGCCAGTATGTTTGCAATGTCTGTGGGTTCAGTGATTTTTGTATCATTTTGGACTAATTCTGAGCATATCTGGGAGTTTCCACCCAGATTTCTAACATAGCTAAAGAATGCCTTATGATTGTCTTTTGAGTCCTTGGCGATTTTTCTCTCAAAGTTGGCCTTGGATGATTTTATGAGTGATTGTAGTTTTTTACTAGTATTGATCAGAGATGTCTTCCCTTTTAGGGATTTTGCTCTATCTTGTAGTAGCTTTCTCCTCTTGTTGTAAAGTTTGTTTATGGCTGGGGTCCACCAGATTGGGCGGTTGCCTTTGGTGGAAAGGTTCTTGATTTTATTTGGGATTGCTTGATCCATGCAACCCTGGAGGTGCTCGTAGAAAGCATTTGTAAGGGATTCAGCAGAGTGGGTTGTGGTTTCCAATGGCTCAGGGGCCTTGAAGTATACCACACCAGTCTTAAGAAGTGTGAAGTTGGCTTTTGAGAAGTTTTTCACTGTGGTCTTTTTTTGTTGGGGGTGGGGGCGGGATGTGGATCTCCAGTGAGATTAGTTTATGGTCTGATCTCACCAATGAGGGATATACTTCCAGTGTGGAGCATTTTGTCCTCATGTTTGTGATGATCAGGTCTAGTATATTTTCACCTCTTGTGGGAATGGTGACAAGTTGTTCCATAGCATTTGAGTTTATGAACTCCAGGAACCTTTGGGCTAGGGTATTGGGGCTTGAGTAATGTTCCCAGTCTATGTTTGGGTAGTTGAAGTCACCCAATATGATGGTGTTTGGAGAGACATTTATACTCTCCAGTGTCTTCAGGAAGGCTGTGTGGGGTTCCTGAGTTTGAGAGGGTGGCCTGTAACATGCTACAAACTGTAGAGCAGTTTTGCCTATGGTTAATTGCACCTGAATGGTCTCTGATGCTTTGTGAGTTGCCACCAGCCTGGAGGTGTGGGTACCTTGATGAATATGGATACACCCCCTCCTTTTGTGGTACGGTCCGGGTTTTGGGGCCGGAACGCATGATATGAGGTAAAACCTGATAGTGCTGGGGTGCTCTCAGGAGCCTTGAACCAGGTTTCAGTCACAGCACAGACATCGATGTTCTCCATACTGAGGAGGGCTTCAAGGGCGTGCATCTTGAGATTTAGACTTCTGGCATTGAGCAGCATTACCCTTAGTTTTTTTCCATTATTGTTTTCTAGGGCGGTGGGTTTAGAATTTGAGCCTTGTCTAAAAAGGCACTATGGGGTGGCAAGAGCCTTTGCCAATATCCGGAAACCCAGGGGTGACAGGTGCAAGCCGTCCCTTGTGAAGCAGCGTGGCTTGTCAAGCATGTCATTCCAGGCAGACAGACATTGGATCCCCTTAGAATGACACCAGAAATTAAGCCAATTATTAAAACTGATCATTTTGTCTCTGTATTGTGGCATCATTCTTGGTGAAGGTAGGATACTGCTCAGGGTCAGGGTCATACCAGCCTGGGCTACATAATCTGAGAGCTCCTTTATGTCTCTTTTCATGTAGTCCAGGGAGGTACGTCTCAGGTCATTCACACTGGCATGGACAATGACCGAGTCATACTTGTACTTGCTGTGGAGTGACCTGAGTGCTTGTGTTATGTGGCGGATTCTAGCGCCCGACAGGCAGCTTACTGTGACCCTCTCCTTGTTCAGTCTGGTGAGTGGGACGTCAGTGTGTCTGACTATGGAGTCACCTATGACAAGTGTGTCTGGCATTGTGTTTGGCCTTTAGGGCTGTGACTGATTTGCACACTGACTGTGATCTATGTGTTGCTTGTGTTATGTCATGAGGTGGCAGTTGTTTGGGTGTCTGCTTTGGAGGCCTCTGCTGTTTTGGTAGATTTTTGATCAGTGCCTCCGAGTATGTATTTGTGTGTTTATGTGTTTGATTTGTAGTTGTGATAGTTCTATGTGAGACTGGGTTTATGGTGTGTGTGGTTACCTTCTCCTCCTGTCTGGTTTTGCCAGTCCTGAGTTGAGAGAGCTCAGCCTCCAGTTTGGCTATATAGTTGCATCTCTCGCATGTATTTGTGTTTTGTGGGAGGAGGAGAGGGTTGTCTGTGTACATGAGGCAATTGTAACATTGCCTCAATATTCCCAGATTCACCAGCTGAGCAGGAGAGGACGCTAGCAACTGACCCTTTGACATGCTAGAAGAAATGAAAAAGTTTGCTGTGTAACTGAGTCAGAAAGGACCTATAGGGAAGTGGGTACTCAAGGGGGTTTTAAGCTAGTGAAGTACTTTGTATAATATAGAAGTGCTTTACCTGACTAAAAAATGCTTTAGGAACAAGTGCTAAGCTATACAGATAGAGAATAGACTGTTTAGATTACAAGTAGAGCAGTTCTAAGGGAAAAAATGAAGAGCAGACTTTACGGAGCCAGAAATAGTTTAACCGGCGCTGCCCGATGGTGCTCTAGTGCTCTATGTGAGACTGGGTTTATGGTGTGTGTGGTTACCTTCTCCTCCTGTCTGGTTTTGCCAGTCCTGAGTTGAGAGAGCTCAGCCTCCAGTTTGGCTATATAGTTGCATCTCTCGTATGTATTTGTGTTTTGTGGGAGGAGGAGAGGGTTGTCTGTGTACATGAGGCAATTGTAACATTGCCTCAATATTCCCAGATTCACCAGCTGAGCAGGAGCTGATTCAATGTATTTTGTGGCATTATGATAATAGCTACTACAGATATATTTGTTATTCCTGTACCCTCCTAAAGCAATGTGTGTGTGTGTGTGTGTGTGTGTGTGTGTGTGTGTGTGTGTGTGTGTGTGTGTGTGTGTGTGTGTGCGTAAAGAGCCAACAAAATCATATTGATTTCAAAATGCAATCTTTGAAAAGTGCCACCCTACCTTCCTCAGGTTTTGCTGTATTCCATCAACTTTAGTTCTCTTACACTTCAGTGAAATAGTTTGCTAAAAATTAAAATTACTCAGATTAACACAAGAGTCGTAATTTATGGTTTTCTACTGCCCATCTCTGTTTTTCTTTTCTTCTTTTTTTCATTTGTTGGCGCTGCATGCTCACTTTTTTGTCTCCTGCTAGCATTGCAATAGATTTTCTTTTTGTTTTCTGCAGGTGCACATACACTGCCATTCTTATTTTTTCATTACCTGACCTCAGGAAGCATACTTTACCTTTCATAGATGCAGGTAGGTGCATGGAATTTTTTTATGCACCTACCTCTACCCTGCCCCGCCACCACCACCACAAAGTGGTCTGGAAGGCAGATGTACAACAAAAGAAATACCTTTTTAGCACAGGGAGAGCGTTTCTCTTCCTGTACATCCTGGTTAGGATGCCTTCCCTCTTCAGCAGGTGTATGCAGGAGTTTGATTCCAGGTCAGTGCCAACTGCCAGGAGTCACATGAGCTGCAATTTGACAAAAAGCTGTCTTCCATGGTATGGGTGAGCTAACATTAACCAGATACCCCTCACTCCCACAATGAGTGGTTTCTTTTATGCATAGATCGTGTACTGAAACCTGGTCAGCTGGGATAAAACTGGAGCTGCATCCTTCTGTGCCAAGAAGCCAGCTGCCATCTCATGTTTAACCTTATTTTACCTGCATTACTGTTGAGTGTTTTCTTTAAAGGCCCTGTAATAATTGTCTCAGGTTAATAGTACAGACACTAGACAACACACGAGTGCATGCATGAAATGTCTTACTACCTTGTCATACTATGCGCTATCATTTCTTGGTCTGTACATTTAGGTATCTGAACAAAGTAGTAGTACTCCATGTTCCCACCAGTTCTGTCCTGCTGTTTGCAAAAGTCATTTGGACCCAACACAGCCTCTCAGATGCCTGGATTCCCAAAGTCTATCAGCAGATATCCTTCCTTTGAAAGTTCTGGGCAAACATTTTCTTGTGTTTACTTTATCAGAAACTATGGCTACCATCTAAGTGTAGTATACTGTACTGCTTGCAAAGTACAAATTCAGATCTGATTCTAACCCAGCTGTTTATATCAGATGCTACCTCTAAGGTGCCCAATTAAACTGATGCAAAGCATGTTACATGGCAATGGATTTTATCCACTGTGTGTAGTTATTTTCTTTTGTTGTATTACATTTGCCATGTGATTCTAGAAAGTGCTAAAAATATTGAAAGATCGATCCTGACCATCTATAAAAACTCCAGCTATACTCTGTCGCATATCATCTACTCAGAGGTGATCTCTGCTTAACATGCAAGGCCATGTCACACCCAGAGCTGTTGGACATGCTACACTTAAAGAAATCCCAATCCCTCAGAGCCACATGCTCCAGGGATCTAAACCTTGTCATCACAATGAACAAAACATGCTGGAGGGATAGGTTCCTAACCCAGAGACTCTCCAGACTCTGGAATAGACTACATGTCAAGCAGAGCACCTCTTTTGGGCCTCTTAAAAAGGAACCATGACGATTGGAGGAGAGATAGGAAATTCACCCCTGGGATCATGTCAGTCGCGCTGCTAGACAGGGGTCCAGGGAAGTAAATATTGTGGGAAGAAATAGCCAGGGAATTATTATGGCTAGGCTTGTATAGGCCCTAGGGCTGATAGCCTAGTACCAACCTATGAACCAGTAACAATCTGAAACATGTCAGGTAAAGCCTCTGTGAACTGCATCAAGAATGATTTACAACTCTTAGTATCCCTTCCTTTAGAAAAACGCCAAGTGTCATGGATATATAGACAGGTGACTTCTCCTCCTCAACCAGTAAGTGTTATAATAAATCCATTAACACAAAATGGAATGTGGCACTGCATTCTGTATCCTTTATCCAGTTCCATCGGTGCATGTCAGATAAGCATCCATATGCTCTGTGCAGCTTTTAGCTAAAGTCTTTGCCCTTGGATGCACCACGTCATCCAGCCACACTCAATTCATTTTCGTCATGATACTGAAATTATAGACCACCATTATGTGGAGAGAATCACCATTTAGGGGCTGGTCAAGATGCATCACCCACATCTGTTGGCCAGTGGATGTCGTGGAATGTGTGGCTTTGAGAATACTACAGGGGCCTTTTAGCAACATACAGGACACATGCTAGGGGTATCCCATGCATCTGCCTCAGGGATTAATCCACCAATTCTTCAATAGAATGCTACATACACACATGCAGAGGAGAGAGTGTTTGCGTATGTAGTGACTTCAGTATCATTCTAGACTACCTCACTGTTCAGTTTAAAAAAATTAAAGGAAATGTTCTTCGTCACTAACTGGTGTCTGTTATCTGGGACCTAGGTATATGTACTTATTAGAGGTTAGCTATGTTTTCTTGACTCTCCAGGCCTTCATGTCAGCTGTCAAAAACAGATTATTACATGTCAAATGAATGAGTAAATCACAAGGTGGCACAAAATCTCTGCAACCTGTCATTCAAGGAAGTCATGCTGTAGAAACTAAGCTTTCTAGACGTCTGTCTGGCAGACATCTGTCTAGCAGTCACAGGCATGTGTTAAATCTTGTATACTGTTTTACCAGTTACCCTGTGCAAATATTATAATCACAAAAACTATAAATAGGATTGCTTCTACTGTAAATAAACATCTGCCACACGGCGAGACTATAATTTACTTCACATCACACCTCACTAACTACCCTTTTATTGTTCCACGCTCCCTGTGAAGAGGGCTTTCCCTCATAAAGCCTTTTGCAAATCTGTCAAAAGTCACACAAACATTTTTCACCATGTCTTTTATCTGTCAACTCTTCAGACTAGCCAACAAAAAGATGCTACTGACACCATTTGTCTAGCCGTCACAGCAAAAGTTTTTCTTAGGGCTATTTTCAACATGTCCCCATCTTACTGTCAGTGGAGTGAAGCACTGTGTTATGCCTGAACATGGCAGCCTCCAAAATGTTCATCTGACACTCTTGGAACACTTAAATTCTACAATGATAGCCTTCTGTTTTCAACAAAGTAAACAGCATCTTGCAGCATTTGTGGTGGTCTTTTACCAGACATAACTATGCCATGAAGTGTAAAGATGTGATTTTTCACAGCTAGATAAAACTTTTCTTAGTTATGGATGCTAAAATACTGGATTGCTTGCTTGACTTGTCTGAATCAGGCCTTTGTATGCCAGCAGCTAAACCTCGCCTGTCTGCAGTGTCACCATATTTGGTAGCAGTCACCAGGATATAGACATTTCCTTAGCCAGAGGTTAAAACAGTCTTCAAGGGTTTGCTTCATCATTGGCTTGACAACAAGAATCCCTTCACTTCTAAGAATTTATATGTATGCAAACTTGTGCTGATTTCTTTGAATTATTAGCATACCCTAATATAACTTTCTGCACATGGACTTTTGTCTCCTCCTAGTGGCCATCACCTGTGCTAAGCTCAATTAGATACCTTTTGTTTAGGTAAAAATATCCATTTCCTTTCAGAGATGACATTTTCATAGGAGTACATGCTGTATGTTACCAGGTGTGATTTTGACTTCTTCATATATCACTACATCTCTCTTAATGTGTTGTTTTTCATAGACCACTATTATTACAGAAAAAAAGGATTCCCTTTCACAGATGTAAAGAAATGGGGAGTGACATAAGGGCATTGCGGGATAATATGGTCAAGAATGACAGGCTTGTGCCTGGTTCTGTGACACTGAGGGATGAAGTCCTGACTATGACACAGATGGGCAATGTTCAATTAAAGGCATGGCAGCTGTATGTGAAGGGATGGGCTTGAGTGGTCAGTGCCATCTCACCTGCCCTAAGGGGGTGGGAAACAGTCCTACTCACTAAATTAGTGGTGTCTGCTATGGAAATGGCTGGAGCTGTTATAAAGGGCATGTGCAGTGGAGTCAAGGAAGATGTGTGGGTGTTTGCATATTCTTTCCAAAACCAGGAAGCCCCTGTGTACAAACCTCTCAAATATCCAGATTTTTGCCTCATGCTTTTGGTCTTTAACTCATAAAATGGGTGGTTTTATGGCAAATCATTGAGGACTGAAGTTATTAAATAATGACATAAATTGCATGCTAGCACCTCACCTTTTGTTCTAGCAATTTCTAAGTCTATAAGAACAGCATTTAGAATTTATCCCTATTTTAGGCCCTTTGACTCCCATTATTTCTGACCAGGCCTCAGAGCAGGAACAAATTGGCATTCTGGCTCTCTTCCATTTCAGGGATGCCCGCCTCTTACCCTTAGAGGAACAAATGAGCCAACAGGGCACAGGTAGAAAAAGCACTGGGCAGGTACCACAGAGTGAGACCAACAGTACAAAAAAGATTATTTCTAAGAAAACCGTTTAGTGCATCACATATAAGAAGGATGGTAACCCCTATCAGCTAGAATCAAATAACCTAATCTGGACAGACCTGCTTCAGAATTTCCAGCTGTGCAGGCTCCCTAAAATGGAACTACATGACAAAAACAATGTGCAAGGAGCTGTTTACTCCATTATGAAGAAATATTTATTGTACATTAAGGTAAATGCCAAACTTGATAAAGATGTCCTTCAAACCTTTTTTCCCCTAATTAGTATTTCTACTATTCGTTTTCTTTAGGTTGATCTGCTGCATACTTAAGTCATTCAGAAGTTTATAACACATTCATTCTTCCTTGCCAAAAAAAGATGTCTAAATACCTGTAAAAAGTGAAAAAGGGAGACAGAATGAGTCAGTTTCTTGGTTTTGCTGTCACAACCGACAGATACTACAGTTTATTTCATGTCAGACAAGTAGAATCTGACTTGACACATCATAGGCTTTGAAAGCCTATCATGCAACTAAGATTCCTTCAGTAGCATAAATTCTGAAAACACAGGAATGCCCACTGCTCTTGAGGTTCTCAGCCAGACAGCAAGGAAGAAGTTGACCACACAACTCTTGTCAGTATGAAAGGTATACCTATAAACAGTTACTTCAAGCTGAGTAGCTACCTAGTGCAACCACAGAACCCTTGATGAAAGCTTACAGGCATCTTCTGTGACATCATGAATATATTAGAATGGCAATGAATTCAGAAAGGTAAAGGCTGCATACGTTAGAAACGCATATGAAGAGTTTTATAGGCGAGGTGAACTAAAGACTAACTCAATTGCTTCAAGAGCTGGAGACTATTCAAACCACTGACAGACAATACACTATTAAAAGTAAAGGCCGCTCCAGTTGACAAAGAATGGGGGAAGGGGATTTGTACAATTAAAATATTGTGGAAAAAGCTTGATAGAAAAAAAAAAGACTGTAACAAAGCAGTGTGTACATACCTCTCAACCTGGAAACATCAAAAATCTGGACAAGGCCCATGAAAAATAGGTACAAATCTGTACGCTGATTAACATATAATTTGCATACATAATTACGTAACCCCACCCACTCCAATGGAATTGTGGGATACCAACTTTCAAACGTAAACCGAACAGATGACCAAGATATGGCCCCAGAGTCCCCCTGCAGCCATTCCAATGTCCTGTCACCTGGCTATTTTGCCCCATTTATCATAAACACTAATGTTTGCATACTGCTTTACTTCTACAATGATTATTTGGATATTATTTTTACATTTTACAGCACAACAATGCCCAAACACTAATAAACATCTGGTAAACAAAGCAATACTGTCTCACAATGAAAATAGACTTGGCATTAAAACTTCCCTGCCCTTGAAACTCATTCATTGAAACCCACACCACATCCAAAGAAAATGCATTTTGTCAGTCGTGTTTAAAAATCACCTTTGGGCTGTTTTCAAATCATTGGCCTCTTGCACACAAAACAAGAAACATACATGTGCTCTTTTCTTTGATACACCTTCCTGACTTTATTCAATTATATTCCTTGTACAATACAACACACTTTTTATAGCGCATTTTAAATTATTTTAACATTTTTCCAGTAGGCTGTACTGTAGGCAGTGAAATAAAATGCATGAACAAGTAATAACAAAGTTGCCCAATTCAGAACAATTCCATCATAAAAGTCTACTTCCACATCCACACTATACCTAGAATGACAGTAGTATAAGCCATAGGCATCTTACACAGCTTCTCACTCAAAGACATATGGTATAATTGGCAGTATGAATAAAGTTAACACTACTCTGTTATTTATCCTGAATAAACAAAAAAGAACAATATAATGCATTTATGTATGAATCTTTCTGGTTTATACCAGTCTCCTTTCTTTATCTTATATTAGAAACATATGCAAGATAATCAGATTGTTTCTTTTTTAACATATTCACTATCAAATATGAATTTTTCTTCCCATTCTGTCATTACAAAATTAGCAACGAACACAATAAAACAAAATCCCAAAGAATGAGGCACGTAAATACAGTGTATTAATTAAGAAACACACACACACACAGAAGCACTTGCTGCATACACACACACTTCCCTTACCTCCGTGACCGTCCTAATTCCATTTCCCAGCAAAGTCCAAAGCCAGCCAGCAGTCAGCCTCTGAAAGGGCAGCAGAAGCCAAATCCCTCTCTTCGCAGTCAGCATCCAAAACGGCAGCAGAAGCAAAGTTCGTCTCTTGTACAAAGCAAGCAGCAAAGTCAGCAGTTTCCATCCGAAAAGGCAGCATCAGCAAAGTCCCTCTCTCAAAGCAAACCCAATATATACATCTACGTCCAGACTCCCACTGTCAGCAGCATAAGCTTTCTTCTCTCGACACAGTAAGTTTGTAACGCCGTCGCCAGCATGCTTCTTTTCAAATTTTCAAAGCACTTTCCGTTCCCGCCTGCTCGCAGCCAGCCGGAAATGATGATGTGAGCTCCTTGAGCTCAATTCCGACTGGCTGGTAGCACTGACTGAGCTGACGTCATCGCGCACGCGATGACGTCAGCTCCAAAAGCGCAAAATTTTAAAAAATAGAAAAAACAAATGCAAAGAAATCGGAAATGAAGGGGTGCCACTCGGGAATCGTGGCACCCCTTCATTTGGACCCCAAAACTCGGTAAAAACAGAGTAATTCGGGATGGTTGGGAGGTCTGAGTGTGTAACTTGTAGCTTGTAATTCATTAATAAAACCAAAAAACAAGCCTTACACCATGTCACCATAAATTTATTAAATTAAAAGTTATGCTCTTGCATCTCTGTAGAAAATGATGTGACTTCATCAGAACAATTTAAAATAGAAAACAAGTGAATTTAAAAGCCGCGGTGGAGCAGCAGTTAGCATTACCACCTCACAGCAAGAGGTTCTCCAGTTCAATTCTCGGCTGGGGTGCCTTCTGTGCAGAGTCTGCATGTCCTCCCTGTGGTCGCATGGGTTTCCTCTGGGTGCTCCGGTTTCCTCCCACATCCCAAAGACATGCAGTAGGTGGATTGGACACTCTATAATTGGCCCTAGGTGTGAGTGTGAGTGCCTTCTGTGGAAGGCTGGGTGCCAGGCTGGCAAATTGACACCGTAAAACTCCACTGCCAATCTTGAGCAGACAGATGATTCGCTGTGGCAACCCCTAACCGGGAAAAGAAGAAGAAGGACTTCTTACACACTGATGTTAAAAATGTAAAATCTAAACCAATAAAAAAATCATTATAGGTTAATAGGTAGGTACTAGGCTATCAGGTCTACGTAAGCCTAGCCAGCAAGGTTCCATAGCTTACGCCACCCAAGAAAGTTATTTTCCTGTGCCACAGTCCAGCAGAGACACAGAAGTGATCCCCGGGGTGTATTTCAAATTTCTCATCCACTCATCAAGATTTTTCCTGAAGAGTGCTAATGAAGAACTTTGCTTGACATAGCTGGGTAGCTTGTTCCAGAGTATAGGAAGTCTCTGGGACAGTAATCTATCCCTCCAGCGTGTCCTGTTTATTGTGATGACAAGGTTTAGGTCCCTAGAGCATGTAGCTCGGAGGGATTGGGATTTCTTTAGGTGTAGCATGTCCAACAGCTCTGGGTTTGACATAACTTTATATGTTAGGCAGAGATCACCTTGGATTAGGCGATATGCTAGGGAGTAAAGCTGGAGTTTTTTGAGGCAGTCACTGTAGGGCATTTGTTTGAGGCCAGTAATCCTCTTTGTGAGGTACTTCTGTGGCCTTTCCAGCTGCTGCAGATGTCTTGTGAGGTACATTACAAAAGAGGAGCTGTACTCTATAATGGGTCTAATGAGTGACGAGTAGAGGGGAACAATTACCTCTTTTTTCCTGGATGAGAACCCTTTTATGATGAGGTGTGCCATGTAAAAGGACTTCCTGACTACTGTGGTGATGTGACTATCAAATGAGAGACTATTGTCCACCTGGGTCCCAAGGTCTTTTATCATGTATTCGGTGTTAAGTAGATTGCTCCCTATGTGGTATTTCATGGGTACAGAGTTTCTACCAAAGGGGATGACGCTGCACTTTTTGGCATTGAGCTTGAGGCCATGGCTCTGACACCAGTCATCTGTCTCAGTAAGGCCCTTCTGTAGGATGTCCACATCATTTGGGGACTTGACTATGGCTCCTAGTTTGTAGTCATCTGTGAACTTTGTTAGCCAGAGGCCTTCTGTTAGCCTGTACTTCAGAGAAGTAGATACCAAACAGGAGAGGTCCCAGGATGGAACCCTGTGGTACTCCACTTGTCACTGCTTTGAGGTCAGATTTGGAGTCTGCAACTTTTACAGTGTGGGTTCTGTCAGTGAGCAAATTATCAACCCATCTTGTGATGTAGGGATTTATACCTAGTTTAGTGAGTTTAGCTATAATTCCAGAATGGGGGATGGTGTTGAAAGCCTTGGTGAGGTCAAGATAGGCTGTGTGAACCTCCTTACCCTCATCCACGGCTTTGGTGATGATGATGTTGATGTCGATCAGGTTCAGGAGGCATGTTCTGCCTTTCACAAACCCGAACTAGGTGGGATCCAGAGTTTGGAGGTTACCAATGTCTTTGTTTATGAGTTCCATGATGATACGTTCCATAGCCTTGCAGACCAGTCTCGTCAGGCTAATAGGTTGAATAATTAATAAAATAAGTTATTTCTCAGTGAACTTTTATATCGCCCATCTAACTAAAAGGTTATAAACATCTTAACGATAATGTCTAAAGGAGTGAACCAAAATTTTCTTTTCATAAAAAGTGTTCACATACATTTTTTTGCATACACTTTTCTGTGTAAAAAGAAACGTTTGTTTTGCTGCTTTTAGAAAATTAAACTTTTAAGATATCTTCTGATCACAGAAGAATAAAAATACAGAGCCATGTTTACGGCATTAATACTGATGGGCAGGAGGGAAGTGTTGACATCACTGTGGGTTCCATCTCTAATTATGCTTTACAGTAAACTTTCAGTTAACCGGCACCCTTGGGGATTAGTACATGCTGGATAATTGTAGTTTCTGGTTGCTTGAGTTACTATTAAAAATAGGCCTGACTAATACTGTACCCTCTACTATTTGTTTGGTTTAACTTGTTCTCAGGTTGAGGAGAGAGGGAATTTATTCCTGTCTTCCTTTTTAAAACTCTAAAAACGTAAGGTGTGTTTCTGCAGAGGGAAAACAGTGCAACACATGAAAATTGTACTGTATTTCTTTGATATTTTTTTCCCGGTGGCTTGAGAATGCAGGGCTGCTTGAGTTCTGGTTTACTGTATTAGCATAGATAAGTAATTGTGTATTAGTTAAGTAATTGCCAAACTGTTAATTTAATCATTAATCAAAACAATGATTCATTATTTTTTGCCAAACTGTTAATTTGTGGATTGTGCAGTAACCTGCAGCATAGGTTTGTAAAAATTCCTTCCATACCCACCAAGACCTCTGTGCTAGTAGTGTACAATCTATTTCTCTTCTAAGTAAAATAAAATCACAAAGTGGTTGTGTTTTATTGGACTTTGCCAATTTTCCTCGTAAATATGAATTATTCTTTTTTCTTTCCTATTTTTCACCAGGTTGTAGAATCTCCTTTAGTCACTGTTTACATGACTTTGTAAGCAGCATGACTTGAATCAGTTTAGTTGTCTTCACCAGGACTGCTTCCAAGGCTATATTTTATAGTAACAGGGCTGCCAGAAATGGATGCAGTACTCCGGGTACAATCTTACCAACCATTTGCACAGGCGATTAGCATGTTATTGCTTTGTGCTGGCAATTTCTTCAGCACCCTACATATTTTTCCTCAGATCACCTACTTCATAGGATGACTTGCGGTCTCTATACTTTTCTGTTACAGAAAAGCTACCCTGCAGGTGCTTATTCTATCCATAAATTTCATTTGCCAGATGCATCTCTGAATTTCTCAGTTGTGACTGCAAGCTATCTCTCTTGAGAACTTCCAGCCTTTCCTCAGTTCTGTGTCATATGTCTTCCATACTTAACCCACCAGGATCCGCTGTTAGGACAGAAAGGCAATCGGTAATACAGAACCTAATCAGACTACTCTTCAAGTAAGGGTCAACATTAAAAGGTCAAGACATCTGGTGGCTGCCTAGGACTCAAGCTGTTAAGGATCATAACTTTTTTTCTAGGAGAAAATATACTAAATTATAAACCTTACACAATAATGGACATCACAGACAAGTCCACTTATACCACCACAGGGCACATAAGCGTCCAAACAATAAAGTAGCTCTCAAACAGTAACCCTGATTAGGTTTAGTGGGCACCCTACTTACAGAAGAGCTGATAAAACTATTCACAGAACTCTGCCACAGTTTTTCGGTTAACTGGTTTCTTTTTCTCATTACATCTCAGTGTCAGTGTACGCTACATCAAATTTTTTCAGACACTTGATTCATAATTCCCTGTATGACATATTGATGGTTTATTTACTGGGATTTGATTCACATGCATGATTTTTGACATGGAGGGTAAAATGGCATATCAGTGGGGTGATGTTTGACATGGAGGGTAAAATGGCATATCAGTGGGGTTGGTATCTGCCACAATAATTACAAGTAACTGGCTATGTGGCACAATCCTATAACGCACATTAAGTGTAGACATGACAAGAGTCTGCCTGTAGTCAGAATGAACTTGTATCCCAAGATGACACAACTGTCATTGGCATAAATGGCTACATTATCTCATACTGTACATTGCATGGGATATGTTTTAAAATTCCAGGGAATTAAAATGACTCATCTGCTTTTTCTATGCTTCAAATAGATCCTAAGATGTGGTGGTTATGAGAGATTTAAATCACAAGCTCTTGATGCAGTCAGACATCATATCTTGTTATTGTATGTATTTCGGAAGGGTTAAAAGTAAAAACATGACAGAGTGCCTCTTGGTAAACCAATAATCACTGCAATGTGTAGGAGTTATTTCATACTTATTTAAATTTCTGATTGCATGCAACTGTTTACAAACAAGTTAAAAATAATTTATTCTATTCAGAGGACATTACCACTGCTGTTATGGCATCGTGTGTTGGTTGCTTTCTAGGCCTGTCATTTGCCATGGACTATTCACATTTGTTTGCTTCTGCGGTATACTAAAACAGCATTATGCAACCTCTAAACTTAAGCAGAACACCTGATGGGCACCTATCAATGCTGAACAATAATGTCCAGTACAGGAGTGTGCCAGGTTTTTGACAGTAATATCTGTGAATGCTACATAAGCAAAAATTTTTGCCAACAGCACTTTTGGCGATAGTGTAAAATTATCTTTTCTTCACTGCTGCACAACCTTCAAGTAGGCATATTTAAGTCTGGGAGGTGTGGGGAGTGAGGGTGTGTCCCCTCTCAATCACTAAACCTAAAGTCCCACATCACTCCCTAACCCTAAGCTAAATGCCCCAGTTAGCAAATCAGCAGGTTAACTAAATGGCACATTCCCATTCAGTTACACTGCAAACTGGTGTACCTTTTTGAACAAACTTTGACCAGCATTAAAGCAGCATCTAAAGAAACACATAATGCTGCAAGTCTTATTTTCAACAAAAGCAAATTTGATAAAACCAGTAGAACCATATCTCTTTCTCTCTTTTTATACATACCTACCTACCCCCCTCCCCACACACACGTGTGTGTGTGTGTGTGTGTGTGTGTGTGTGTGTGTGTGTGTGTGTGTGTGTGTGTATATATATATATATATATATATATATATATACGCACACACACATGTTAGGGTATACTAACTCTTTTATTTCCACCTAATCTTACTTACAGTTCTGAAGTTACAGGGCTCACAGTATGGCGTCCCGATCTTAGATTAGGGACCCCATGTTTCTGATATTACTGAAAGGACTAGAATGAGAATATATGGTTCAAAAAGCAGCATTACACTGCATTTGTGAAATATGCTGATTAAGACATTAAGTAATATAGTCATTAGGAACCTTAAGATGCTTTTCCAGATTTTATAACTATCTACCATTTTCACATCTAACATTTTACAAGGTAATATACGGCTATCAATACAGATTAAATCTACCTTCATCTTCTCCGAAATTCTTTTCTGAACAGTATAAACACTTATCCTCACTCTTATAGGTTCAAAGGTGTGTACTAAGCTAATGGCCATGGTGCCTTTTCAAGCCTAGCCATAGGATTACCCTAGCATCGTGCCACCCGACCTTAGTTTCCAGTGCCTCTGTCGAGTAGAGCTACTGGAGTTATCCCCGGGGTGAATTTTCTATTTCCCATCCACTCATCAAGATTTCTCTTGAAAAGGGTCAGTGAGGTGCTCTGCTTGACATGTATGGGAAGTCTATTCCAGAGCATGGGCAGTCTCTGGGTTATGAATCTGTCCCTCCAGTACGTTCTGTTGATTGTGGTAGAGACTGAGGTCTCTGGTGCATGTGGTGCAGAGGGATTGGGATTTATTTAGATGTAGCATTTCTAACAGAGCTGGGTCAGACATGGCTTTGCACGTCAAGCAAAGATCACCTCCAAGTAGGCGATATGAGACAGAGAATAGTTGGAGTTTTTTGAGTCTGTCCATATAGGACAAGTGTTTAAGGCCTAGGATCCTCTTTGTGAGGTACTTTTGTGGCCTCTCCAGTTGTTGCAGGTGTCTAGTGAGGTACATGCCAAATGGAGCATTGTATTCGATGATTGGCCTAATGAGGGAAGAGTAGAGGGAGACAATGACTTCTTTCTTCCTGGATACAAAACCCTTAGTAATGAGATGTGCCACATAGAAGGACTTTCTGACCACAGTGGCAGTGCGGTGATCAAATGAGAGGTTGCTGTCAACCTGTGTTCCCAGATCTCTTATAACGACATCTGCCTTCAGTGGGCTACCATCAATGTGTTAATTCATGGGAACCAGGTTTTTCCCAAAGGGGATGATGACACATTTTTTGGCATTGAGCTTAAGGCCATGGTTCTGACACCAGTCGTTGGTCTCATTGAGGCCATTCTGTAGGATGTCAACATCACTTGGGGAGTTAATAATAGCTCCCAACTTGCAATCTGCGAACTTTGTCAGCCAGAATCCCTTTGTGTTGGCCTGGACTTTAGAGAAGTAGATACCAAACAGGAGAGAACCCAGGACTGAACCCTATGGGACTCCACTTGTGACTAGTTGGCAGTCTGACTTGGAGTCAGCTACTTTCACACTGTGGGTTCTATCTGTGAGCCAGTTTGCAAACCACCTAGTGATATAGGGGTTGAAGCCTAGCTTAGTGAGTTTTTGTATGATTCCTGAGTGGGGATTGGTATCAAATGCCTTGGCCAGATCAAGGTAGGCTGTATGAACCACCTTGCCTTCATCCACATTTCTGGTGACAAACTCAAAGAAGTCGACCAAGTTCAGCAGGCATGATCTACCCAGAGTTTGGAGATTCCCTATATCCTTGTTTATTAGGTCCATAATGATGCGTTCCATAGCTTTGTATATCGGACTCATCAGGCTAATGGGTTGATAGTTCCCAGGGTCTGTAGTGGTTCCTCCTTTGTGGAGAGGGATGACTGTAGCAGTGCGCCATTCGGTAGGGACAAAGCCTGATGTGAGGCTGTGACTGAATAGGGCACACAGGTGAGGTGCCAGTTCATGCTGTAGTGCATGTAGAACACAGCCAGGGATATTGTCAGGTCCCATAGAAGCTGTATTCTTGGCCTTGGACAGTGCTGTTTTAACCTGTACAGCAGTAATACTGGAATGCCTGGCAATCTAGTGGTATTGTGATTGGTCCTTTGGGAGGGGGTAAAGTTGGCACTGAATCTGTCAGCCAGTATATTGGCAATATCTGTTGGCTCGATATAGGAGGTACCATTGTGCAGTAGCTCAGAGCAAATATGGGTATTGCCGTGGAGATTCTTTACATAACTATAGAAGGCCTTGTGGTTGTCTTTACTATCTGCTGCAATTCTGTTTTCATAGCTAACTTTAGAGGATTTGATGAGGAATCTCAATTTTTTGTTGAGCTGATAAGGGAGTTTTTCCAGTCTTGGGACTTCACCTTATTCGGCATCAGTTTCCTCCTTTTGTTGTAGAGTTTGTTTATGGCAGGGGACCATCAGACTGGCTTCCTTTTTTTGGAGGAGAGCATCTTGGTTCTATTGGGTACGGCGAGATCCATGCATTTGTGTACGTGTTTGTACAGTACACTGGTGTATGATTCGGCACTCATGCAACTATACTCCATTTGCATGGGTGCCGTGAAGCTAGCCACCTCTGTTTTTAGGAGCCCAAAGTTAGCTTTGGAGAAGTTTTTCATAGTAGTTACCTTTGTGGGGGGTTGGGGGCTGGGAGGGATGTGGATTTCCAAGGTGATTAGTTTGTGGTCGAACCTAACCAGGGAGGAGCTGACTATTGCTGTAGAGCAACAGTCGCCCATGTTAGTAATGACCAGATCAAGGATCTTGCTACCTCTAGTGGGGGTAAGAACAAGCTGGTCCAGGGCATGGGAATTAATGAACTCCAGGAAATGTTGGGCAAGTGTATTGGTATGCGAGTAGTTTTCCCAGTTAATGGAGGGATAGTTGAAGTTGCCTAGTATGAGTGTGTTAGGTTGGACCCTAATATTCTTCAGGGTGCTTAGGAACGTAGAGTGTGAGTCTTCGGACATGGTTGGGGACCTATAGCAGGCTACGACCTGAATCGCTGTCTTACCCATTGTTAGCTGCACCTGAAGTATCTCTGATGTGTTATGTTGGGCTACCAGTCTGGAGGTGTGTGCATCCTTTATGAATATGGAAACACCACCACCTTTGGGTTAGAAGGTGTTATAGTCTGGTATAGTAGGGGTGCTTTCTGCTGCCTTGAACCGGGTCTCTGTTACAGCACAAATGTCAGTGTTCTCCATTTTAAGGACTACTTTGAGTGAGTGCATTTTGAGGTTTAGACTTCAAGCACTGAGCAACATGACCCTCAAATTGCATTTGTTTGTAGCTGTTACGGTGGTAATTTGGTCTTTGGAACATCACCTAAAAAAGGCACTATAGGGGTGGCAAGAGCCTTGGCCAGTAACCGGAAGCCCAGGGGTGGCAGATGCAGGCCATCTCTGGCAAAGCATCGAGGTCTGTCAATCATGTCAGCCCAGGCAGACAGATACTGGATCCCCTTAGAATGACACCAGAAACTTAGCCAATTGTTGAAATCAGTCATTTTCTGCTTGTACTGTGGTATCATTCTGAGTGATGGTAGGATGCTGCTCAGGGCTAGGGTCATACCCACCAGGGCTACATAATCTGAGAGCTCCTCCATGTCTCTTTTCATGTAGTTTGGGCAGAAATGGCTCAGGTCATTCACACCCACATGTACAATGACTGAGTCATATTTGTACCTATTGTTGAGGGACCTGAGTGGGTGTGTTATGTGGTGGATCCTGGCAGCTAACTGTTACTTTCTCCTTATTCAACCTAGTGAGAGGGACATCACTGTGCCTCACGATCGAGTCATCTATGACTAGTGTGTTGGGCATGCTGTTTTGCCTTAGGGGCTTTGGTTGAGTGGCACACTGTTTAGGAGAGTTATGAGTCTCATGATTAGTTTTGTGTTGTGATGGTCGATTGCATTTCTGCCTTGGAGGTCTCTGCTGTTTGGGTAGATTTTTATTGAGAGCCTCCACCTAGGTGGGTATGTGGTTTGTGTTTTTATGTGAAGGCAGTGCTGGTGTGTGTTCTGGAGGGTTATGTGTTCCATGTGGTGTGGTGCAAGTGTTGACCTTCTCTTCTTGACCAGCTATTCCGGTCTTGGCTGGAGAGTGTGCGGCTTCCAATTTGGATATATAAGTGCACCTCTCACAAGTTTGAGTGTTGGGAAGTAAGAGGAGAGGGTATTCGGTGTACATGAGGCAGTTGTTACATTGCCTCAGGATGCCAAAGTTCACCAGGTTAATAAGAGAAAGCACAGAGAAGTGACATTTAGACATGCCCGGAGGGGTGGGCATTAATAATAAGTACTGGATCAGTTTCCTTGTAGAACATTTAGTGCTGGTAGCACTTTTGTGTGCTACAATAATTGCTACAAGAAGTCTGGTAAAGTGCTAGACTAATAAGCTAGTAAAAGTGCAGCAGAGGAGAGAACTAGTAGATCTAAGGGAAACATTGAAGAGCAGACTGTGGCACTGCTCAGAAGCTTACAAACAGTCCTGGATACAGCAAGTCTGTATCTGGATTGGACAAGACTAGTTACAGGAAAGGTGTGAAACAAGGGCAAATGTGGGCTTTTAAACCAGAAAGCTGAGAGAGATGAAAAAAATGCAAAAATGGGCAATAAACTATGATTTTTTTGGCCAGAAACCACTCCTCTTGTGGTAGATAGGCTACCTAGTGCTTACCACTCCCACTGATAAGCTAAAAGGCTTCCCTCCAATATAGAAAGGCTTGGGGGCTCAGAAGCTTACATACAGTCCTGGATGCAGCAAATCTGTATCTGGACTAGACTAGTAACAGGAGAAGTGGGAAATAAGCTCAAATGCAGGCTTTTAAACCAGAAAAGTTGAAAAAGATGGAAAAACTGCCCAAATGGCCAATAGCTACAATTTCTGGGCCAGAAACCACTACTCTTGTGGTAAATAGACTACTTAGTGCTGACCACTCCCACTGATAAGCTAGAATGCTTCCCCTTCAACACAAAAAGGCTTGGGGGGTCAGAGGCTTACAAACAGTCTTGGATACAGCAAATCTGTATCTGGACTAGACTAGTTACAGGAAAGGGGGGAAACAAGCGTAAATAAGAAGTTATGTACCTACCATAACGTTCCATGTTAGTTGTCTTCTCTCGCCTTCTTTCTTGCTTGATGGGTTCGGAGCCGATCCCTCGGCTCCGACTCGGCACTTGCTAAGCTCGAGAGTCACTTTTACCAGCTCGAGGCAGCCCCATATCCCATGATGCAAGGCGGTAAGTACCCAGATCTCGTTTGATGACAAAGGGCAATAGCACCAAGCAAAAAACACTTCCCAAAGGAAGAAAGAAAACTTACAGGATGGAAGAAGGACCAGGTCTGAAAGGTCTTCAGCATAATAATTTCTTATAACAAGGTCTGTCCAGGCCAGGGGGAAGGAGGGAGGGTCGCAAGAAAGAAGCAGAGAAGACAACTAACATGGAACGTTATGGTAGGTACATAACTTCTTAATGTTAAGTTGTCAATCTCGCCTCATTCTTGCTTGATGGGACCGTCCCTAGCACCTCTATCCTGGGTGGCTCAATGGAACAGACTCTTGAGGACTGTAGAGCCAAAGCTGGCTCTGTCCCTGGAGGCCAAGTCCAATTTGTAATGGGAAACAAAAGTGTGAGGAGTGGCCCAAGTGGCCGCTGCACAAATAGTGTCTAAAGGAAGTCTAGCTTGAAAGGCTGTAGAAGTAGCTAAGCTCCTAGTTGAATGTGCTTTAGGTTTTGAGCACAGCTGTTTTCCCCTGAGCAGATAAATTTCAGAGATGACCAAGAAAGCCATCTGGACAAGGTCACTTTAGAAACAGGAAGGCCTTTTTATTATCTGCATAGGAAACAAAAGTTGATCAGATTTTCTAAATTTTTTGTTCTGTCCAAATAATATCTAAGTTGACGGTGGACATCAAGATAATGTAGCTTTTGTTCAGCTCTGTCTGAATAGTTTGGGAAAAATACAGGAGATCAATGGATTGATTCAAATTGGTCTTTGAAGCGACCTTAGGCAAAAAGGTTGGATTAGTTCTCAAAGATACTCTGTCTTTGTGAAAAACCAAATAGGGGTCGAACCGATAGAGCATGAAGTTCAGACACCCTCCTGGCCGATGTAATAGCCACTAGGAATAAAGTTTTCCAAGAAAGAAATTTCAGGGAACAAGAAACAGCTGGCTCGAAGGGGAAGAATCAAGGATGTCAGCACTAAATTTAGATCCCACTGAGGAGGAGGATTCCTGATTGGAGGCTTTAGTAGGAAAATTCCTTTCAAGAAGGCCCTGCAGAGCCTATGGGACATAATATTATGATCTGCTATCCCGACATGAAAGTTGAAGATAGCAGCCAATTGAACTCTGACTGTGGAAGAAGAGGAGCCTGCATGAAAAATCTCTGCTAAGAAGTCCAGGACTGCCTGAACAGGGGCAGTGAAAGGATCAATATTCTTGGCCTTAGCCCAATAAGAGAAACGTTTCCATTTGCTTGTATAAATCCTCCTGGTAGAGGATTTTAACGGTTACTATGATGTCTCTAACTGGGTTAGAGATCAAAGGAAGCCTGGCTAAGGAAGGAAGTGGAGCAACCATGCTGTGAGGTTGAGAGAAGGGATAGACCGGTGCAGCTGACCCGATTGGTGAATCAGAAGATCTGGCACTGGGTCCAGATGCCACGGCTGCACCAAAAGGTGATGATGGAGGAACGGGAACCAAACTTGTCGAGGCCAGTAAGGGGCAATGAGAATCAATTTGGCTCTCAAAACGGTAGCTTTCTGGATAACTTGAGGGATCAGAGGAAATGGAGGGAAGGCATAAAGAAGTCCCTGGGGCCAATCCTGGGTCAGAGCGTCTCTGGGGGGATGGCCTGGTAGAGGGAAGAGACAGAAGAAGTCTGGACATTTGCTGTTTTGGGGAGTAGCAAAAAGATCGCAACATGGATGACCCCATTCCAGAAAAATCTTTTCCGCTATAGATTGCTTGAGAGACCACTCGTGAGGCATGAGAATAGCTCTGCTCAATCTGTCCGCTACAATGTTGGTTTTCCCAGGGATATGCATTGCTACCAGAAACCGATGAGAGGAGATCGCCCATTGCCATAGTCTGAGCGCTTCTCGACACAAGGGGTAGGACTTGGTTCCGCCCTGTTTGTTGATATACCAAACTACAGACATGTTGTCTGTGTGGACTGCAATTGTCCCTACGGGAAGAAAGTCGTTGAGGGCTTGCAACGTTAAAAGCACTGCTCTCATCTCCAGGACATTTATGTGCAGATGGTACTCGAGCGGCTGCCACGTCCATGAACCATCCTGCCCTGATAATGACCCCCCCACCCGATCAGGGAGGCATCCGTGGTGACAGTGGCTATCGGGGATGGGGGTACAAAGTACCTGCCTCGGTGAACCTGAGGAGATGTGATCCACCAAGCAAGATGATCTTTGCAAGTCTGTGTCACCAGAATCTGGTGGCGCATAGGAAGTTGTTGGTACGACCACTGTGTGAACAGCATCCACTGAAGAAGGCGCATGTAGAATCGAGCCAGGGGAAGAAGAGTAATGGCCGCAGCCATGAGGCCTAATACCTTTAGAACCATTCTGGCCTGTACTTTCTTGTTGGCCAGAATGATCCTGACATGACTCTAAATGTCTGAAACTCTTTGATCTGTAAGGGTAGCTGACATCCGAACAGTGTTTAAGTTTGCGCCTATGAAGGTAATAGACTGGCAGGGCGATAAGGATGACTTTTCGAAGTTGATCGAGATGCCCAAATGAGAACAAAGATTTATTGTGTAATCCCTGGCTTGTATAAGCTGATGCCTGGTGGTGGCTGACAGGAGCCAGTCGTCGAGATACGGAAACACCTGGAATCCTTGACGTCTCAGGTGAGCCGTGACCACTGCCATGCATTTGGTGAACACTCTGGGGGCTGTAGTGAGACCAAAGGGCAGGGCTCTGAACTGGAAATGACTAGACCCTAGCCGAAAGCGGAGAAATCTCCTGGAGCGTCTGTGAATTTTGATGTGATAGTACGCATCCTGAAGATCTATTGAGCACATCCAGTTGTCCTTCTGTAAGAAGGGCAGAATTGACTGAAGAGTGACCATTCGGAATCTTGTCTTCCTCACAGACTTGTTGAGTCTGCTGAGATCCAATATTGGTCTCCAGTCTCCCGTCTTTTTGGGAACCAAAAAGAACCTTGAGTAGATTCCGGGCTCTGAATGGTCTTTTGTAACTGGCTGAATGGCTCTTTTTTGCAGTAGTTTTGAGACTTCTAACTCTGCAATTTCCCTTAGACCGGGTGGTACATCTGGAAGGGAATTTGAGGGGAAAGGACTTTCCTCGAAAGGAATTATGTAACCCTTGGATATGATCGACTGTACCCATCTGTCTTGAGTGAGGGAATGCCAGGCTTCTGGGTACAGTGATAATCTTCCCCCGACTGCCTCCAAGGAGGAACAGCCAGGCAACATCTCAGGGATGCTGAAAGGGCTTGTCAGAGAGAGGCTCTCTGTTTCCCTGGTTTTTTGGACCCCCTCTGCCTCTAGAGCGGCATCTGTTGTTGTTACCCCCTCTGCCTCTAGGGGTAAACTGACCACGTGAATCCGGCGTGACTCCTTGGGATTTGCGGAACCACATTTTTCCACCTTTCTGTTCTTTGGGGTAAGGTCTAGAAGGGGTGGAAAAACGGACTCCTACAGCAGAAAGAGTCTTGCCGTCCTGCTCGCACCTGGTCAAAGTTTCCTTCACCTGAGGGCCAAGCAAAGCTGACCCATCAAAGGGAGAATTTGTGAAGGACGCCTTGAAGGGATCTGCAAAGTCACATAGCCGCATCCAGGCTTGGCGTCTAAGAGCCACACCTGTACCTGCGGCTCTACTGCTCCATCAGCAGCATATGATATTAGCCGCATGGAGGAGTTTGCAATGGAATTAAGGGTTCCTAGCTGCGAAGCAATTTTTTCTTGAGCTCCTGCAGCTGTAGGATCCTGTACTACTTCACCCAGCTCCGTAAGGATATCCCTCTGGAGTCTGGTGAAGTGACATAGGTAATTCAGCGAACGCATAGCAAAGGTCGCTGAGGAAAATATCCGCCACTGCACCTATCCATGGTCCTAGAGTCCTTATTAGGAGGATGGACGGCACGGAAGGATCTGCAAGTTCCTTCTTGGTGGCAGCAGCCACCACCATGGCATCAGCGGGGACACCCTTAGTGAGGAATTGCTTGTCACACGGGCAGTGATAAATTTTGAAGGCCTCCTAGGGACTGGCTCTACAGAGTCAGGAGCTGCCCACGCCTTCGGGCAATAACCTGCATAAGGGGTCAAAGGCGGAGACACCCAGGAGGTGGAGGGCCGAGATCCAAACGCCTCTAGGTATACTGACTCATCCTCAGAGGGATTGTTGGTGGGCCAGTTTCCCTCTGTTTAAGGAGTTCTAGGATGTCTGAGAAGGAGACATCCTCAGAGGGGATCTAGGGGATCCCTCTGACTCATCAAAGTCAGTATCTGAAGTGACAGACTCGGGAGTCTACATGTTTCCTCTTACAAGTCCTCTTCCTAGGAGGATCTCCCGAAACATCAGGAGAATCCTCGGAAGAGGGGAAATTCCCAATGGGGAAACCTGAGGCGGAGGATCTCTGGGTCCTGTAGCAAGAGAAGTGGCAGAGATGTCAACAGGCACTATAGAGGGAGGAGCTAAGGGAACAGACTGCTGACTGATACCAGTGGCCAGCACACTCTTCATCACCTCGAATGCTCCCTCCCAGGCAGGTCCGAGAGAACCCGTTCAAGAACTAGGAACTCCAGGGACCACCGAAAGGGAAGTCTCCGAGGCAGATGTCGGAGCCGCCCTCACCAAGGCCGAGGCTCCAAGGGAAGAGCGGTTCGGACAAGGGTCCGATGCCACTCACCCCTCGGAGGAGACCATGGAAGCCCGACCACCGAATCCCTCTAAGGAAGGTCTCAAGAGGAGATAAGAGTAGAGGCTGAAGGAACAGAAGGGGTATCTGTCCTCCAGCCGTAGCAGTAACCATTCCCGAAGACTCCAACTCCAAGCTCTGGGGTAGAGTTGAAGGAGGAACTGTAACGGGGTGTGGACCAACAGTCGTCTGTTGAGACGGACTATGTAACATTTGGGCCAGTGCCTGTGACTTAAGTAATCTTCTGACCACTCTCTCTAAGTCATGGTCTGAAAGTCTGGATGACCTTGAAGATCGGCTCCGATGGCTCCGTTCCGAAAGGAGAGGTGAAGCCGGAGCCGAAAGTATCGGCTCCAAGGAAGGAGACCTCGACCTCTTCCTGGAATGAGCCATCGGAACCGATGAAACTAGAGACCCTGTCGGAGCCGACAACTTATGGGAGCCGACAGGAAGCCTCGATGCATCGGCTCCAGCCGGAGCCGATACAGCCACAAAAGTAACGGTGTCGGAGCCGATCGGAGCCGACACCGATGCCTGTGCCACATGGTGGTCGGAACCGATCGGAGCCGACACCGAAGTGGTCGATGCAGAATTGGCACCGATAGCCATCGGTGCCGAAGGCTTAGTTAAGCCAGAATCGGCTCCAGCCGGAGCCGATCTCGACTCAGAACGAGTCGGAGCCGAGGCCGCAGGCTTTGACACAGAAGCCTGGGCCTTGGAAGATTTGGCAGATTTGGATGGAGCCAACTTAGCCGGAGAGCCCTCCGGCTTAAGAAGGCCCCTAAGAATCAGTTTGTTTCTTCTTTCCTGCAGGACTCTCTGGCTGAAGGAATGACATATAGCACAGGAGTCCTGCAGGTGAAGAGGCCCCAGGCAATACAGGCAAGAAGTGTGACCGTCTGTCAGAGACATCTTCTGACAGCACGAGTCACACTTCTTAAAGCCTGAGACCCTCTCTTTTGACATGGTGAAAGACAACACACACACACACCAGTCAAAGAGTTAAATTAAATTAAATATACCAAAAGGTATAAGTAGACAAACACACACACACACCCTAACAGGGGGGGATGGGATGGGTAAAGTTTGACTAAAAAATAAAAAGAGACAGGTAAATTTCTGTCAGAAAATCTTTAAAATTAAATTAAAACTAAAATTTAAAGGGTTTTTAGTAAAAAGGGGCTAAAATATCAAGTATTTTAATCACTTACCAGGAGCTGGTAAAAGGAGGACCTCCTAAGCGAAGCGGCAAACGAGATCTGGGTACTTACCGCCTTGCATCATGGGATATGGGGCTGCCTCGAGCTGGTAAAAGTGACTCTCGAGCTTAGCAAGTGCCGAGTCGGAGCCGAGGGATCGGCTCCGAACCCATCAAGCAAGAATGAAGGCGAGATTGACAACTTAACATTGTGGGCTTTTAAATCAGAAAGTTGAAAGAGATGGAAAAATCTGCCCAGACAGCAAATAAACTACAATTTCTGGGCCAGAAACCACTCCTCTTGTGGTAGATAGGCTACCTAGTGCTTACCACTCCCAATGATAAGCTAGAAGGCTTCCCTCTAACACAGAAAGGCTTGGGGAGCTCAGAAGCTTACAGTCTTGGATACAACAAAATCTGTATCTGGACTAGACTAGTTACAGGAAAGGCGGGAAACAAGCTCAAACACAGGCTTTTAAACCAGAATAGTTGAAAGAGATGAAAAAACTGCCCAAACAGCCAATAACTACAATTTCTGGACCAGAAACCCTATTCCTCAAACTGAAGATACTGAACTTGCCTACTGCTCAACATCTTTCGAAAACATAGCACATTCTCAATGACACACTGTTTATTGATATCAAACACTGGAAAGCTTTGCAATGCTTAAATGTTTTGTTAATTTTATTATTATACACTTGTGGGTTACTACAACAGACACTTGAGTTTGCCTATTAAATTTTGTACTTATGCAGTAGTATAATTTGAACATCGTCTTTGCAGACTTGGGTTTTTACTTGATGCATAGATGAATGCAAAATTGCTCTTATATAATAAGCGTGTAAACCATAATTACTTGATTATTATTTTTAAAGTGCATTGTTGACAGGCATATGTAAAAGTTGAGAAACGTTCTGTAACAGACAAACAATTAAAAGAAATAAATTAACATCTCTGTATTCACCTGCAATCAAAAATTAAGAAAATAAAACTCATATAACAAAGACATTCGACAACTATAGTACTGTCACTTTGCTACAGCACATTTCTCAGTGCAAACTAGTTTAGTAGCACCATTATAACTAGTGGAAGGAAATCAGAAGTTAAAATTATGTACTTACCTTAATAAGATTGGCAGTTTTAGTCCCATCTTGTCTAGAACTAAAACCAGCAGGACATAACCCAGCTCACAAAACTTTCTCAATGTACTTTTACCCCACCCCTTTACCCACAGACATCAGTCCCCAAGGACCCCCTAACTGATCTCTAAGAGTATGCAAAGATGAAACTTATAAAACAGGAGTAAGTAATTAATCTGTATACTAGTTTCTAAGCAGGACAGCATCCTTTAGACTCTTGACCAGTGGAATGAGGGAAAGACAGTGACAGAGTTGAAGCTGCCAATACAGATTGATCAGTATAACAAGTATATAACTTTTGTATCTGTTGTTGGGAGTTTCATTCTTATCATCTCTAAGATAGAGTCTCAAGCTTATGCATCTTAGGTGAATTCCTCATGGAAGAATACTCTAGATAAATAAAGGTGGCTCTGAAGGTGGACCATGAGCTGGCAATGACATACAGCAAATAGTCTCTCCCAAAGGCATTCAGAAATGTCCAAGTAGCAGCTACACAAATATGATCCACAGAAGTGTTCCTAAATAAGGTTTGTGAGATGTTCATAAAACTGGTAGTATACACATTAAATGATTCAGACAAAGATTTTTCATACCATTAGTAACAAAACTTTATGCAAATGAAAGCTAAATAGCTAGGCTTACATGCAACACTTTGGACCTCAATTGTTTTGGAAGAAAATGAAACAAAGTTAACAGCCCTTCATAATGTACCTAATTTTGTCCAAACAAAACTGGAGCTGCCTGTGGACATCCATTCAGTATAACAAATAGGTTCTACATTTGGCATAATTAGGTATGGACACTGGAAATTGAATGACTAATCTTTATTTGACTTGGTAGCAAGTTTTGGCAAGAAGGAAGGGTTTGTCTTCATGAAAAATTAGATAAGGAAGATGGACATGCAAAGCCTGCAGCCCTGAATTCCTTCTGGCCAAGATAAATACAACCAAGAAAATAGTTTTCCAAATGAGAAAATTTCAACTTGACTGAGAAAGCTGGTTCAGATGAAGAGAGTGTTAGCTTCTCCAGAACAAAGTACAGGTTTCAGAGGGGAATGGGAGATTAGAAGGGAAGAAATAGCAAGAACATGCCTCTTGGAAAAAGTTATGCAGACTTTTACTGAGTTAAATTTTTTTTTTAATTTTTTGGAGAATTCACTGACACAATTTGCAAACTAATGAAAATCTAAAGTGGTTGCCAGGTCACTTTCAGAGAATAGAAACAAACTAGAAGCAAAAATGAGAAACGTATACAAAAATACTAAGAACTGGCATTGTGAATGGGAAGAGTCTTCTAGCACTGGCCCAGTCCAGTTACTATAATACTTCTTCCTGGCACCAGGTCTGTACATAGAAAGCAAGCATCTGGTCCACCCTGTTTGAATTTGAACTAGAGAAACCATATTCAGTAACTGAATGTCTGCATGAGGTTTATCAGATGGGTGAGAGATGAGGGTCTTAGATGACTTCAGATGGACAACAATGTCTAACACGTTTGAACAAAGCAGGGGGACCCATTCATCTTTTTAAGCCCCTCCAATAGTCTCAGTGGTAAGAAAATTGATAAGCAAATAAAAGAATTCCCCTGGACAAGTGAATGACTGCAGGTGCACTAACAGATAATGAAACTGCCAAAAATCATGGGAGGAGTTGGTATGTCCATACAATATTCAGTATTTCCTTATGAAGATCTATTATTTATGTCTATGGCAGTCTTGTCTTGGAACCAGAAGTTGATTGAGAGAAGGAGAAAGGTACACAAAATTGAAAGCAACATAACACCCATCTGAAAAAAGTCTACAGAACTGTTGCCACAGAATATTTTAGTAATGAACCTGCATATCCAACTTGTATATTGGTTCAAGAAAGACAGATATAAGAACTGGTTATCAGAGCTCTTATTCCAGAACAAGCAGCTGAAATGGGTGGGAAAGTGCAAGATTTATTTTGGCATTGCAGACAAAAGGACACAAACCAGCAGTACTGAAATCCATCATGCAACAGTGATAGTACCATTAAAACAGTTAGTTGCAAGGGAAGTATAACCTGAAAAAGCCTCAAATGTAGAAGGCCCCAGTGGTGCTTTTTGAAGCTAAGCAGCACAATAAATTGAGGACTCTTAGTACAGGTAAGACTGCCAACTTAAAAGGGTTAATTGGAGGGGCATATACAGTGTTAATGCAATTTAAAAATTAATACAGAAAGATCTGGGAAAAGATCCTAAGCTTACTTGCAGTAGATCAGAAGTGAGACCATGTATGTACTGTCCTGACATGTGCAAAGAAATCTAGAAAATTGTGCATATTTGCCTAGAAATATTTATACCCTGATGAGAATTCATGAAATGTTTCCCAGTGCTTTGATGTGGAACTGATGCTGAAGATGACTGCACATCTTTTGACAATGTCCATACTTGCAAAATTTTAAACTGTCCCAAACCCCCTTGAATGCACTTTTCAGGCCCAGAGGAAAATACAGAGACATCTAAAAGTAATTATTCACTGATTCTGATTCTTCTGATAAGCAAGAAATTGATAAATAGGAAAAAGTACTCAATAAAGTTACCTAAAATTGAGGAACTTCAGACTGTTTCCACACTGGCTAATGAAAGCTACATTTAAGGGAGAAGACAAGTGGCAGCTTGCTTTTAATATGCCTTGGTTTTGGTAAGACGAGTTAAACAGAATGATGGTCCAATGTATTTGAACTCTCAGTAAATCTCATATATGGATGGGCTCCCTCCCTATATGATAGTATCATATGAAGGTGCTACATGACATATGATCCTGATGATATGCAGGGTGTCTCTGAGAAACAATGCAGTAACTAGAGGATCACAGTCGTTATAGAATTTGTAATGATGGAATTATGTATAAAGAAACTACTGAATATTAGTGAAATTGCTTGAAGGATCCATTCCTCCTTTATTTTAATCTATAAGAAGTCTAAAACTATACTGTGGATCTGTGTTTAATGCTACTGTTGTTCAACACAATTCAATTTGTTCTACATTTTATTGCCTTTGAATAAGAATTTGCCATGGAAAAAAGCAAGGGGAAATCAAACTTGCCTGGCCTTTGCTTTCTGATTCCTGTCCTTCTCAAGGAATTGTGAGATAAGAGGAAAAGGGGAAATGCATATAGCAGTCTCAAGGGCCAATTTTGGATAAAGTGCATTCCAGGGCATCTTCCCATATAAGGAATAGGGGGAAAATAAGTTTCTGCATTTGGAGTTAGATGGTGTGATGATAGAAGGTAATGCCAGCACAGCTAGCTGGAATTTTGTAAATAATTATATGTCATTTGTGAATATCAAACTGATTTATACAAGATGCTTCTGTTACCAATGTTTTAGAACTGTATGTCATGTCACACCTCTCAACCTGGAAACATCAAAAATCTGGACAAGGCCCATGAAAAATAGGTACAAATCTGTAAGCTGATTAACATCAAATTTGCATACATAATCATGTCACCCCACCCACTCCAATGGGATTGTGGGATACCAACATTCAAACACAAACTGTAGAACAGACAACCAAAATATGGCACCAGAGTCCCCCTGCAGCCATTCCAATGTCCCATTATCTACCTATTTTGCCCCATTTACCATAAACACTAATGTGTACATACATACTGCTTTACTTCTACAATGGATTATCTGGATTTTATTTTTACATTTTATAGGCCACTTGGCTGAGGACTCAACTGTACAGCTGTGTTAGTGGGGAGTCTTACTAGGGATCTTGACAGAGGGGGAAACCCAGACGCCGGACTGTGTTCCCTGTGTGCTGTTAAGGGAAATTATGCTTGATGCAGAAAGCTGCATCTGGAAATACTGGGAGTATCCATTTGTGTTCCAAATGAACATCCCTCTCCAGTGTCAATGGTAAGTTTTCAGGCTCCTTGATTACTGGCCCACAGTGGGGACGTCACATGGACCACTGAAGTATTAGTTCTTAAAGTGACCACAGAGAAAAGGAGACACATGAAGAAAGTATAACACAAGAATTAGTCACATTTTCCACACACAAAGGTAGAGAAGTTTTATTCTCCTTTTTGTAACTCACGGACAGTTTACCCCTCGCATGTACACAGCGAGAGCTAGGACCAGTACTATTCACATGGTGCTATTCTTTTCTACATATTAAATGGGTATAGAGTTGGATTAGCTATTCCCTAACAGCAGAAGAAAGGCAAAAATTTACAGTGATGAAACCAAGAACTGAAAGTGTTTGTCAGTTTGTTTACCTCTTAAGTAGATCAAAATGTGCTAGACCTCTGACACACACACAAAAAAAATTGCAAAGGCTGAGTAAAGTTAAAAAATGCTGGGAAGAATGAAGTATGGGAGGTGCAAATTATGACTAGTTTATGTTTCTAATTTTGCAATAAATTTATTTGGTAGAAATCTTCTGTTAAAAATATTCAGGGACATAAAGTGATTTATAACTACATACATATGTGGATTATTTTCTCTGTAAAATGGGCAGGCCACTAATGTAACAATGACAGCTGTTGTGCTGAACATCTGTTAAGCATTCCCGAATGGCAGGCAATTTACCTCTCTCACAATATTAGATTGGGAAGTTTATGAAAATAAACATATGCACTACTTTGAAGGATTGGGGGGGGGGGCTCAAGATCAAGGGATGAAACCTTCCTGGCTTACACATGTAGTCACTCAAGTATAAGTTACACGAACATGCAGTTGGCTATCTCTTTTTAACTCAAAAGCCCCCCCCCCCATAAAAAGCTATCAAGTACTACCTGTCCAACACTGGAAAAATAAACTGATGTCTATACTACCAACATGCCATGTGTACCGCTGGTATCTTAATTAATGGACTGCTGATATTCCCCATGTACCAGCTATTGTACAAATAATAAAAGTATGTGACAAGGTACACAGGATTCTCTAAAATCTTGTAAGATTCACAAATTAGAGCCTCAACTCTACTCACTAAACTCCTACTTTCCAGTTAAAGAAAACTGTTACCCAACAGACAACAGCAAATGGTCAGAGATTATACAACTCCCACCCCTGCAACTCCCCACCCCCCAAGAAATCATCTGGGCCAAAACCAATGGCTGACTGATGAATGAGAAAAACAAAATGAGAAGAAAAATTTCATTAACATGTTAAAACTCTGACTAATGACATCCACAAAAACCAGAAGACTGTTTGTAGTCCACATGCTACAACGTAGATGTACCTCTACCAGTTATTTATTTAGCTGCAACAACTGTGATATTACAAAAATGTAAAAAGGAAACGCCAGCACTAGGAAATTGCTTTCAATTTTCTGTTTTATGCTTATTAAGTGCTTAAAAATTATTTAGAATTCTGATCAGCTCCAGTTGTTTGAAAGGAAAGTCAACAATCAATGTCGCAGCACATCTAGATAAACGTATATGACAGCAAGGCAAGCTAAAGTTCAGTTCATTTCACTGTTTGTTTATTTGAAGACAACACGTGCATTTGCTGAATACCCAGGCAGGATTACTATGAAACAATAAACTTCACAGCCCTGCAAATGGTAAAATATGTAAGGCAACCGAAGGAGATTCTACCCAGATTATACTGGAATTATGTATGACATACTGCCAGCAAACTTCAACAATATTGATAAAGTTCAATGCCTTGGTTCAGTATTTCTCTTCTCTCTCCTCCAACTTACACAACACGCTCCTTGTTTAATCTACTCCAGCATAACATGTTGTTGCTCTGCAAAGTCATCATTTATTAATGAAAAAGTTTCACTACACCAAGACCAGATTTTAAAAGCATTTTCAGCCACGAGGGTAGTACATGTATTCCGAAATATAAATGGATAAATGTTTCTGTCCTTCAGGCAAGTATATGGAATTTTACAGGAATTAAATAATGCAAACCTAAAAATAAATAAGTACACAGATGCACACACACTTTGCTGACAGAATAAAGAACGGCGAGTGAGAACGGCAGGACTGAACTGCCCAAAAGAATAAAGACATGTATCCTACTTGTTCTTTTACATTGAGTTCCCCGCTCGACAGAATAAAGTCATGTTTCCCACTTGTTGGTTGATGACTTCACTTTTCTGCAGATGAACTGAAAAGATCCATCCATATAACCTGCTCGCTTCAATTCAAAGTCAGGAAATGGCGCAATGAAAGAAAGCTTGATTCCGACAGGCTGATGGTGCTGACGGAGCTGATATCACGCACGTGATGACGTCAGCTCAAAACCGGGAAAAATAAAATATAAAAAAAGAAGCTGCGGAAAAGTCGGAAATGAAGGGGTGCCACTTGTGAATCATGGCCCCCCCCATGATTTAGACCCCAAAACTCGGTAAAAAACGAGTAATTTGGGACAGTTGAGAGGTATGTCTCATGTATATCCATCTGCTTTGTACAGATGTTTGTGTTGAAAATGTATTTGTAAAGTGCTTGTGTTTGAAATGTATCCACATTGTGCCTTACTGGAGAGAACAGAAATGTACATGCACTATTGTAACTGTTTAAATGTTTATGATTTAACAAAGGACACTGGAAGGTTAACCTATGTCCAGCAAACTTTAAAATGTATCCGAAATTAAATCACTTTATGGGTTAGGCCATAAAGATGCTATCTCACAGGTTTCAATGCAGCCAGAGAGAGACAGTCTGTACTAGGAAGCTTTCTGTATTGTCTTTGGGATGAACTAATTACTACTCTGGAAGCATGGAAATATAAAATTGTTTTATGATTTCTAGCACCTGCCACAGATCTGAGCAAAAGGCCTTGTATGTGTATTTTTACAGGTAAATGCTAAATCCTGCCAGGTTTCAGCAATGGAGGTTTGCATGAGAACCTAGAAGTCAGATGATCAGAAGAGATGTCATTCTACAAGCTATCCCAGAAGTAGTATTTTAGTTATTATTTTGAGAAGTCTCTTAGTGAGACAGAGCATTCCGTATTCTGTCTTGGGCCTGACAACAATAAGGACCATTCACCGCATCATCTGCCTTGCTCTGTTAAAGTAAGTATAGTATAAATCTCTTAGATTCAGTCAGGAATCTAGTGACTCTTAGTTTAGATATTGTTTTTCTTTATTTGTTTGAGCCTATCCTTCAATGTTATTTTAAACATTTCCAGTGATTTTAACTCTGATGTCACTGTGAATATATGCTTAGTATTTTCTTGCTTTTTTATTATTATTTATTATTAAATATATTTAAATCTTTCATTGTGGCTGATCTTTGTAGAGATATTTCAGTTTTGAGAGTATTTGCATATTTTACTGACACTGTGTGGGCCACTCCTAATAGCATTGCTCTTGGTCAAACTACCATTTGTATTAGTATTAATATTACACTAAAATTGGACACCCTTTGTTAAGGGCCTTAAAGAATCTGGCAAGTGGTTCTGGTGGCAGTGATAATTGCCTTATAGTCTGGGCAAAAGGGGGCATGGCTAGTAAAACTGTGCCAGCCTTTCCCAGGTGTGTGCATGTGTGTGTGTGTGTGTGTGTGTGTGTGTGTGTGTGTGTGTGTGTGTGTGTGTGTGTGTGTGTGTGTGCAAATCAAATCTCAAAGTGTGTGTGTGTGTGTGTGTGTGTGTGTGTCAGCTACTTGGGCAGGAACACAAAGCACTGATTGGACAGAGAGACTGCTGGAGGACTTGGCTTGGAACCCTGGCTAAGGACTCAGCTCTATAGCTGTGCCAGTGGAGAGTCTTATTGAGGATCTGGAGAAAGATGGAGAAACCAGATCTGGATGGATGTTCCCTGTATGCTCTTAAGGGAAATTGTGCTTGATTGTCCTTGATGCAGAGATCTGCATCTGGAGATATTGTGTGTGTACCTGTTATCCACCCCCACTGGTGCCAAAGTGGGGATTGAGGCACCTTGATTACTGGCCCAGAGGTGGAGGGACATCACAGATGGGGATGTAAAAATATCTCAGTAAGGCTTCCTTCATGACTGTGATGTTTGAGGAACAACTCAGAGAACATGTAGAGACAGCGACGATGCCTGTCCACAAAAGATTTTGCTTGATGTGGGATATGAGCAAATAGAGGGCAACTGGAGGCAAAGGCCCATTCCAAAACTCTTATGGCCTCCTGGAAAAGGGTATAGGATTGAATTTCCCCTTCCTTATCAGCAAACCCACTGCCATGTATTCAGAATGGAAGGCAACTGTATTAGAGAGGAGGAAATCCTAGAAAACCTGCAAGGCATGAAGGACATCTCTCATTTCTACAATGCTGATGTGCAGAATGGCCTCTAGGGCAGGCCATGTGGCCTACAACATCTGCTCCAAATAATAGCCCCCACTGAAAAATAGTGACATCTCTGGTCACTGTTACCTGGGGATTGGGACCTGGAAGGACCTTGTCCAGTGATTTATATTTATTTGTTAACCAGGTAGATGGAGGGGTACAATGACCACTTTTAGCCATGGCCCAGGTCATATATAGCTGTAATAATTAAACCATAAATGGTAAACAATATTTCTACACTTAGTGATATTATACAAAACTTTACACTAATTTGGCTTTTCTTAAGTAATACTTTGAAAACTAAGACTAGTCTAACCAGTACACAATGCAAAATTCAATAATACACAACACAGATAACTAGAAAAACAGAGGCATGTGCATATTTCTCTTGGTTGACTTACTAATCACCATCAAAACATAAATATTTGCATTCCTTACAGAGGATACATAGGTTCATAGGACATTACTAGGCTAACGGCTCAAGAGTCTTTATAAGCCTAGTCAATATAACCCAATTTTACCCAGTATATGGCCCCCTAAGGGCAGGAGGATGGCATGGGTTTGTGCTTATGCCTTGAGTATTTTACAGAGTGCCCTTGTCTATAATGGACACAGGCACCACAACAGGTGTGAATTTATCATTCCCCATCCATTTTTCCAGACTGGTCTTGAAGAGGGATGGACTCTGCTTAACATGAATAGGAAGCCTATTCCAAAGAAGGGGCAATCTCTGAGACACATAGCTGACTTTCTGGCATGATTTGTTTGATTCACTGACTAAATTTAGATCCCTACAATGGGTGATCCTCTTACTCTGTCTTGCGGATATGTAGTAGCTCCTTTAAGGCTGAGGCATAGGTCACCCCTTAATAGTCGATAGGAGACAGAGTAAAGGAAAAGGACTTTCAGTCTAACCACATAGAACATGTTTATAACACCTTGTGTTTTCTTAGTGAGGAACCTCTGAGGTTTTAAGTGCCTAGTCAAGTACATTCCAAATGGTGCACTGTACTTGATTATTGGTCTAATGAGGGCTATGTATAATGCGACTAAAACCTCCCTGGATTTGGATGCCATACCTTAACTTATAAGCTGTGCCACATAGGACTTCCTCACCACTGTGGATATGTGACAGTCAAAGTTCAGGCTACTATCTATCTCTGTACCAAGATCGCTCACTTCTGAATCTAATCTTAGGAGTGTGTTGTTAATGTTGTAGGTAATAGGGGTATTTGATTTCCCACAGGGTACGATAATAAACTTCTTCACATTTAGTTTCAGGCAGTGGTTCTAACACCAATCATTTCCCTGATTTAAAGCCTCCTGAAGGATATCTACATCGCTGTGGGATTCAATGACTGCCCCCAGCTTGCAATCACCGGCAAGCTTTGTCATCAAAAGGTAATTTACATTGGTCTTGGCATGCAAGAAGTATATTTCAAACAGCAGCGGTCCCAGCACTGAGCCCTGTGGTACACCATTGGTAACTGGCATCACCCACTTTAACCACTTATCCTGTCCTTCAGTCAATTGGCTATCCATATAGTGATTTAGGGATTTATGCCCAGTTTTGTGAGTTTACTTATAATACTAGAGTGGTGAATTGTATCAAATGCCTTGGCCAGGTCAAGGTTAGTGGTAATGTACTGTTTTACCCTCATCCATGGCATTAGTTACTTTCTCAAAGTCGTCCATCAGATTTACTAAGCACGGCCTGCCCTTGCCAAAGCCAAACTGTGTCGGGTCCAGTGCTTGGAGGTTCCTATATCATTATTTTTCAGGTTCGTGATTATTCCTTCCATGGCCTTACAAATAAGACTGGTCAAGCTTATGGGTCTGTAATTTTCCATGTCAGCTGATAGTCCTCACGCAGGGAAAATGACCACATGTGTTCTCCACTCTATTGAACAAAGTTGGTCCAGTTAAATACAGATCCTATTGAGCCTGAGAGGTCCTGAGTCAAGCTATTTAAGAGGCAACCTGGTATACTGTCAGGCCCCATCAAAACTGTGTTTTTATCTTTAAAGAGTGCAATGATTACCTCTGCATTTGTGATAATTAGCAGAAGAGTGGTGAAGGGTATTTCTTAGGGAGAACTGGGGATGATGGGAAGTGAAATCTGAGCTGAATTTATCAGCCAGCAGAATTACTACATCTTCTGCCTGAGTATAGGAGATGCCATCTATAACTAATTTAGCATATTGTTGGGTGTTGCCCTTAAGATTAAGGACATAACCAAAAAATACCTTCTGGTTATCCTTGGCTTTGGAGGTTATTTTTACCTGAAAGTCTACTTTCAGAGACTTTACTAGTTCCCGGATTCACTTGTTTATACATATACAATGAGGTTTAACTGCTCTATTGTGCACATTCCATCTTATTTCTTGAATAATTTCTGAAAGAAGGTGCTGCTGTACTGTACTGGAACTGGAACCAAAGTCTTTTTAAGACACAAAGTCTTGCTGGCTGTACTGGAACTGTTTAATCAGCCTGGTTAATACAGAGTTTTTCATATCTGTATTTGCAGTTTGTTTAAACACAGAACTTTGCAACTTGCACTATGAGAAAATATATTTTGCAGCACAATACTATTTTACTGTAAGCACAGTTACTAATAAAGAACTTATTTTTGTAACAAACAACACATACTCTTTTGTCAGTTTGTAGCATAAATGTGCCAAGACTTTACTCTTGATTAGTATGGAAGGTTATAACTGCTTTTCCAATATAATACCTTGGAACAAGTGTGTTCCTACCAAATAGCTCTAACATAGCTGAATTTTAAGTCTACTTGTACTGTTCTTCTCACGCACTTAAAATCCTGTTTTTTCTCTTGGTATCTTTTTTGTGCTTTATAGGAAACATCTGTTCTGCTGATGCTTTTCATTTTAGACTTGTTTTTAGGAAATGTTTTGTGATAGACTTTCCTGTTGTCCTTCTGTGAAACCATTTAAGCACTTTTGCTGATGTGAGAATGCATGCAATTAGGAATTGTTTTTCTGCTGATTTTACAAAAAGCCATGTCCATTAACAGAAGTCTGAAAGGAAACATCTGTAAGAATACGTCAAACTGTTCTGCTGTTGATATTAAAAAATATATATTTTTGTGGGAAAAAACATGTCCATTTATCTGTTTTGGATACTGTGGGAGAACATGTTTTCTGAGGAAACAGATTTGTAAAAGAGCCCATATTGCTGATTTTATAAAAAGCAAGTCTATTAATAGATACAGTCAGAGCTATGTCATGCTAGAGTATGGATGCTCATTACATATTGCTAAGCTCTATTTTTTACATTTAAGCAAACTTTATTGTATGCCTCATTTATTTTGCATTTTTACAGCAAAATTGATTTTAACCTTTATTTATTGTTTAACACATTTCAGTTTTTTTTTTCAGTTATGGTTTTACAAAAATTGAATGCTGTTAGATTGCATACTAGCATCCCAAGGGGGTATATGTGCTTTAGTAGGAGAACAATGTTGCATATTTATTCCAGATAAAACAGAGTCTCTAAAAGCACATTTTAGAGGTCATTGTGCAAGTGTCACAACATACTAAAAAAAACTAAAATGACAATTGGAATGAGTGGTTTAGTAGTCTATTTACAGGGTGGACAGAAAAAATGATATTTTTAATTGCTATTATTGTTATTGTGCTTGCTGGCATATTGCTTAGATGTATTTAAGTTTGCTTAACAAGAGTTAAACAAGTTACTGTTGTCATTTGTCATAATAAAAATGTATCATCAAACAATGATGAATTTGTCTCCCTGGTTTAAAATAAAAAGGGGAAACTGTTAAGTGTGTTAAAACAATACAGGTTAAAATCAATTCTGCTATATAAATGCAAAATAAATGAGGCATACAATAAAGTTTGCTTAAATGTAAAAAATAGAGCTTAGCAATATGTAATGAGCATCCATACTCTAGTGTGACATAGCTCTGACTGCCCTTTGAAAAATGATTTTAATATGACAAATACACAATGGGACGTCTTGAATGACTTAATAGTACAACAAGATTTACATATACGACCAGCAGATAAAGGGGGAGCAATTGTAGTTATGGATAGTATGTTGACGCCATGCTTACAATGTTAAATGATGAATCTACATACTATGTTTGTGAATGCTGTGAAGTTTATAAAATAATCAGAAATGTATGTTCTTATGTATATGAGCTAATGGAGGGGCTGATTAAAATACTCAAGTAACTGTTTATCAATGTCAACTGCCCTACTATACCGGTTATTTATGGACTGCCCACGGTTCATAAGACATGAAGGGATGGGTCACTGAGCCCCTATGTTGACAAACAGCTACATCCGAAAATTGATAATGCTGAAACTGTGCTAAGAGATACTGGTCACTTTTTGATGAGACTATCTGAATGGGCTGAGCAGAGCCACCTTGATGAATACTTTTTTTTACAATGGATGTTACCTCGTCATTTACTGTTATTTCGAATGAAGAAGGCATTGAGCTGGTTAGATGCTATTTAATTAAGAATTCTTCCTATACTCCTGAACGCATACATTTGATATGTTACTTATCAGACATTATTCTAACCAACAATGTGTTTTTGTTTAATGACAAATATTATATTGAAAAGGTGGGTGCAGCAATGGGCACCATGTGTATAAATACCTATGCTAACATGGTGATGGCCCAATGGGAGTCTGAGTTTGTCTTTAGTGAAAGAAATATCTATCGTCAACTTCTGAAGCACTATGTTCTATTTGTGGATGACTTTTTTTGGTTTGGGCATAGGTTCATAGGTAGGTACCAGGCTATCTGCCCGAAGGCATTTATAAGCTTAGCCAGAATGTGTTGGCTTTCGCCACCCACTTAGATTAGTTCCCTATGCCTCCGGCCAGCAGAGCCACTGAAGTGATCCCTGGGGTAAACTTTGTTTCCCATCCACTCATCAAGGTCTCTCTTGAAGAGTGTTAGCGAGGAGCTCTGCCTAATGTAGATTGGAATCTTGTTCCAAAGCATGGGAAGTCTCTGGGACAGCAATCTATCCCTCCAGCACGTCCTATTTATTGTTGTGGTGAGGTTTAGATCCCTAGAGCGTGTGGCTCGAGGGGATAAGCTCTTCTTTACGTGGTTCATGTCCATCAGTTCTGGGTTGGACATGGCCTTGTATGTCTGGCAAAGATCACCTCTCAGTAGGCGGTATGCAACCGAGTACAGCTGAAGTTTCTTCATTCGAGGTGCATAGGGCATCTGTTTGAGGCCAGTGATCCTCTCGGTGAAGTACTTCTGTGGTCTTTCCAGCTGTTGCAGGCGTCTTGTAAGATACATCCCAAATTGGGCATTGTACTCTATGATGGGTCTGATGAGCGATGAGTAGAGGGCACAATGACCTCTTTTGATCTGGATGCGAACCCTTTTGTGATAAGGTGGGCCACGTATAAGGATTTTCTGACCACTTTGGCAATGTGATTATCAAAGGAGAGATTACTATCTACTTGGGTCCTCGGATCCCTTATTACGTCTTCCATACTTAGGGGACTACCACCTATGTGGTAGTTTGTGGGTACTTTGTTTTTTCCAAAGGGGATGACTATGCACTTTTTGGAATTTAGCTTCAAGCCATGATTTTGACACCAGGTATCCATCTCAGTGAGACCCTTTTGGAGGATGTCTGTGTCAGCCGAAGAGTCAATTATAGCCCCTAGTTTGCAGTCGTCTGCAAACTTGGTCAGCCATAGTCCTCCTGTGCTTGCCTGTATCTCTGAGAAGTATATGCCGAACAGGAGGGGTCCTAGGACTGAGCCCTGGGGAACACCAGTTGTAACCGGTTTAAAGTCATACCTAGCTCCTGCAACTCTTACCATATGGGTTCTGTCTGTGAGCCAGTTGGCAACCCATCTTGTGACATAGGGGTTTAAGTTCAGACTGGTGAGCTTGTCTATAATACCAGAATGGGGAATGGTGTCGAAGGCCTTTGCAAGGTCTTGGTAGGCTATGTGTACCACCTTTCCCTCTATAGCCTTGGTAACAGTTTCAAAGAAGTCCACCAGGTTTAGGAGGCATGATCTGCCCTTAACAAAGCTGAACTGGGTAGGGTCCAGTGATTGGAGGTTCCCAATGTTTCTGTTAATGAGTGCCATGATGATGCACTCCATAGCCTTGCAGACCAAGCTAGTCAGGCTTATAGGGCGATAGTTCCCAGGTTCTGCTGTAGCTCCACCTTTGTGGAGTGGAATAACCATTGCTGTGCGCCACTCTATGGGTACATAACCTGTGGAGAGGCTGAGTTTGAACAGTGTGTTTAGGTGAGTTGTTAAGTTCATCTTTGAGCCCATGTAGGATGCAGCCTGGGACACCGTCTGGTCCCATTGCTGCTGTGTTTTTGGCTTTGGAGAGGGCTGTTTTAACCTGAGTGTCTGTAATTTCAGGGGCTCTACATTCTTCTGGTATGGTTATGGGCCCTTTTGGGGGTGAGAGGGGGGTGAAATTTGAGCTGATCCTGTCTGCAAGGATGTTGGCAATATTGGTTGGTTCAGTGTATTTTGTATCATTCTGCACCAACTCCGAGCAGATCTGAGCATTGCCACTTAGATTCTTAACATAGCTAAAGAATGCCTTGTGGTTATCTTTGGAGTCCTTGTCAATTTTTCTTTTGAAACTCGCCTTGGATGATTTTATGAGAGATCACAGTTTCTTGCTGATACTGATCAGGGATGTCTTCCCCTTCTTGGGATTTTACTCTTTTCTGTACTAGTTTCCTCCTTCTATTGTATAGCTTGTTTATGACAGGAATCCCAACAGACTGGTTTTCTTTTCTTGGAGGAGTGAGTCTTGGTTTTGCTTGGGATAGCGTAATCCATGCATTTTTGTAGGTGCCCGTAGAATGCATTAGTAAAGGATTTTGTAGCTTGGACAACGTTATCCTTTAGTATGGGGGCTTCAAAACTTTCCACCTCGGCCTTAAATAATGTGAAGTTTGCTTTTGAAAAGTTTTTCACAGTGGTTTCCTTGTCCAGGGGTGGGGGCGGAATGTGGATATCCAAAGTGATTTGTTTATGGTCAGATCTAACCAGCGAGGGGTTGACCTCTGGTGTGGAGCACCAGTCGCTCATGTTGGTGATGACCAGGTCCAATACATTGTCACCTCTGATGGGAGTGTTGACCAGTTGATCCAGGGCGTTTGAGTTCATAAATTCTAGGAAATGTTGGGCAAGGGAGTTAGTACTTGAGTAGTTCTTCCAGTTAATGTTTGGGTAATTGAAATCACCCAATATTAGGGTGTTTGGTAGGACCTTTATATTTCCGAGTGTTTCCAGAAATCCGGAATGGGGGTCCTGGGACATGGTGGGTGATCTGTAGCAAGCTACATTTTGAATTGCAGTTTTCCTCATTGTTAATTGTACGTGGATGATCTCTGAAGCATCGTGCTGTGCCACTAACCTGGAGGTGTGGGTAACCTTGATGAATATGGATACGCGCCCGCCTTTTGTATTTCGGTCCGGGTTCTATGGCCGAAATGTATGGTATGAGTTGTAGCCTGGTAGTGCTGTGGTGCTCTCTGGAGCCTTAAACCAGGTTTCTGTTACTGCACATATATCGATTTTCTCCATACTGAGGACTGCCTCGAGTGCGTGCATTTTGAGGTTTAGACTTCTGGCATTGAGTAGCATTACCCTCAGTTTTTTGTTACTTGTGCTATTTATGGCGGTGGGTTTGTCTTTTGAGCCTTGCCTAAAAAAGGCACTATGGGGGTGGCAAGAGCCTTGGCCAGTATTCGAAAGCCTAAGGGTAACAGGTGCAAGCCATCTCTAGCGAAGCAGAGTGGCTTGTTGAGCATGTCATCCCAGGCGGACAGACACTGTATCCCCTTTGAATGACACCAGAAACTTAGCCAGTTGTTGAAATTGATAATTTTTTCTTTATACCGTGCTATCATTCTTGGTGAAGGCAGGATGCTACTCAGGGTCAGGGTCATACTGGCCTGGGCCACAAGATCAGAGAGCTCTTCCATGTCTCTTTTCATGTAGTCCAGGGAGGCACGGCTCAGGTCATTTACACCAACATGGACAATGACAGAATCATATTTGTACTTGTTCTGGAGTGACCTGAGTGCTTGTGTTATGTGGTAAATCCTGGCACCCGACAGGCAGCTAACAGTAACCTTCTCCTTATTCAGCCTAGTGAGTGGGATGTCAGTGTGCCTGACTATAGAGTCACCTATTACTAGTATGCTGGGTACGTTATTTTGCCTTAAGGGCTGTGATTGCATGGCACACTGGTTTTGTGAAGTATGTGTTTCATGATTTGTGTTGGGGGGTGGAGGTTGCTTGGATGTCTGCTTTGGAGGTCTCTGTTGCTTTTGCAGATTTTTATTTAGAGCCTCCGAGTATGTTTTGTGTATTTATGTGTGTTTTTTGCCGGTGCTGGTTTAATGGGTCTATGTGAGACTGGTGGTATGATGCAAGTATTTCCCTTCTCCTCTTGACTGTCTGATCCAGCCTTGGGGTGAGAGAGCTTAGCCTCCAGTTTGGCTGTATAATTGCATCTCTCACATGTATTAGTGTTTGGTGGTAGGAGGAGAGGTTGTCTGTGTACATGAGGCAGTTGTAACATTGCCTCAAAATGCCCAGATTCACCAGTTGGACTGGAGAGTATGCCTGAAACTGCCCTTTGGACATGCCTGGATAGTTACAGTGAACTGTTTTACTGAATGGCTGGTAAGGTTGAATAGAAAGCCTTGTCCTTCTGTACAGTATAGGAGGGTCTAGTGCTAGGGTTTATAAGTGCTTGCTATGAGGCACAACAGAAACTTTACAGGAGTTTGTGCAGTACCAACAAGGTACCACTGACTTTCTGAGATTTACTTATAAATGCTCTGACATAAGCATAGACTCTTTGGATGTGTACATAAAAAGGGTGGGTGATGAGATAAATACCACTATGTATAAGAAGACATGTAAGGAGAATAATCTATTGAATGCCCCCTAAGCACCCAAAAAGGAATGTAACGAAGGGCCAACTTTGTAGACATGCGAGGTTACACAACAAAGATAGTGATATGTATTCTTCCTTTGCTACATTAGGGAATGAATTTTGTCAGCAGGGTAATAGTGAACATATGGTCCATCAAATACAGAATGAGGTACTGGGACATCGCCAGACGAGAGCACAACCTTACTTTGGTAATGCCTACAGAAATACAGAGACATCTAGGAATACTGGGAATGAAATAGTGCAGCTATCCTTGAATTATTCTAACAATATGCATATCTGTGGCATTATTAAAAAACACTGGAACATACTTATGATGGACCCTAAACTTAGAGACGATAGGGTGTGAACCAAAATTCACATATAAGAATTATAAAACAATTAGGAGAATAGTCTGCTATAAACCCCTTTTAAGAGACACTGAGTCTGGACTGACTCTTACAGGGACTTTTAGGTGTGGTGACTGCAATATTTGTGGCTACATCAATGAATGTGATTATTTTTTGCATCTTGTTATGGGTTGTAGATATAACTGAACTTTACGCTGATTGTAACACACAGAATGTTGTTTATTACGCTCACTGCGTTATGTGTACATATTATTATGTTGGGAAGACAAATTGATACTTCAGGGATAGGATTAGGGAGCATATTTATAGTATGAATAAATGTGATGATAGGAATGCACTTGGAAAACATGTAAAAAGAGAAGGTTCTATGCATACTTTTAATTTTTTTGTACTTGAAGTTTTTGCACGAAGTATTAGGGGTGGGAGTGTGAGAACCAGCACTGAGAATTTGGAAACCAGGCAACTACTGGCAAAGGATTGAATTAATATGTCCCTTTAAAACCATCCCTGAGGTCATGTGATCTGAGGCGCTAAATGTGAGCTATTTAAATACCTGTACTGTGTGTTGCTCTTTAGATCTGATGCAGCACCCTGTGGTGATGCAAAAGAGCTCATCTCTTTTGTTTTATTGTTTTTAATCTTTTATATTTTCTGGGATTAAAATGTTTTACAGCCATCCACATGAGCAGACTAGTGTTTATGGATATCACTTGAAAGGAAGGTACAAACCTTTAAGAAGCTCCAATGGCAATGGCTAACCTTTGTAACTTATTTGGAGCTTGATGTTGTACCTCGAGGTCTACACACACTTAAAAGGCCAGCTTATGCGAATACCTATCCAGAGCTCTTAAGAAGGTGGCAGCAATTAAATCTGAAGCTGAGCGCCAATTATATGGTGCTTGTGACACCTGTGTCCTGGCCCAGCAATCAAGGAGCCTCAATCCTCACCACTAACACCAGAGAGGATGTCTCATATATGAGGAAAGGATAAATACACACAGTAAAGTGCAATTTCCCTTAAGAGCTCACAGAGATCAGTCAGTCTGGGGCTGGTCGCTCCCTTGTTCCCCGGGTCCCCAACAAGACTCCCCAATGGCACAGCTATAGGGTCCAGATCTCAGCCTAGCTGGCAAGCTAACCTCCAGTACCCTCAATGTCCAACCAGTGCTTCATGTCATCATATCATGGGCTATGGCTAGAAGCGCCAGACAGTAGGCTCTAGGCACTACCAACTGCTGTACTCTCTCACCTTCTAGCCCTCCCTCAGGGGTCCACTCTCTGTACAGTAACTCTTTGTCCCAGTATACAGATTCCCCCTTCCCTTGAGAATCAGGTGCCTCCCTAGCTACCTGCCTCAGGTCTTGCAATGTAGGGTCTGAGAGTGAGCCTGTCTCAACTCTCTCCTTGTAACCCTTCCCAGCTCCCCTTCCACAGGAAGTCTGGCATCCTCTGACAGTGGTGCCTCACTGTCAGCCTGGGTACTACTACTACTCACCTCTACCTTTGCAGTCACCCTGTCCAGGAGAACATCAGTACCCACAAGCAGCTGTGGCTCACATTCAGTCTCACCGCTACAGAGTAGCTCCCTCCCCGAAGTAACCACCTCACCAGTCCTGGCTGAAAGTATGCAGTCTGTCTGGGTTTCCCCCAGGCTACCAGACCCACATGCTTGTCTCCTAGCCTGACCGTGTGTAACTGCATAAGTACATGGTACTGCCTCATCCAAATCCTTCCCTCTCAGGACATCTGCAGGATGGTAGTTTAGTACCCCTGTTTGTCTCAAGACAACCTACTATTGGCATTTTGTCTTCCCCACTTACTGGCTCCCTCAGCTTTGGATCCCCAACTTGCATCCATTGACACCTATATGCCACATGGCCCCACTGGTTGCAGTCAAAACATTTAATCCTAGCTTCTGGACGTGTACCTGGACTAGTGACTTCCCCTGCTACTGGCAGATTCTGCTGGTCTGTACTGCCCACCATGGGTTCCTTTAGACCAATGAGCAGTAAAGTACTGGGGGTCCTTTTCCTGTGCAGGGCTGCCCTGCTTGCTAGGTATAGATCTCCCTTCTTCCCCACCTTATCTGAAGTAGCACATTGTCTATTAGCTAACCAGATCATCATGTCCTCAGGCAAAGTGCTAAGGGCTTGTTCCCTCACCAAAAGGTCTGCCAGCCCTTCAAAAGTGGTGACCTGACATCCACTCACCCAGCTATGAAAATAAGTGCTCAGTTCAGCAACATATTCACATACACTTTCATCTGCCTTGCGTCTATGCTCAACTTTTCCTATACATTTCAAGTGTTAGCTTAAAACATTCTAAAAGACATTTTTTTTACAGCAGTATAATCAAAACAGAGTCAGGCATTTTTGATAATAAAAGTTACAGCTTTCCCATGGAGTAAGGGGGTCAGGAACCATACCCAGAGCCTTTGGTCAACACTATACTGTTTACCTACCCTCTCAAACATATGAATGAAACTATCAAAATTATCCCCCTCTTTAAATTGCAGAAGAAATTTACTGACCTGTTGTGCTTCTGGGGTTCAGTTACTCCCTTCCCCATTACCTCCATGACTCTAGCGAAGAATCAGCATTTCCATCTCATGCCTCCTCTGACGCTCCTTTTCTTCGGCTTCTATCTCCAAACACCTGGCCTTCAACTCGAGTCTTTTTAGCTCCAGCTGGATTTTTAAGTCCACTGCAGAAAGGTTGAGCTGTTCATTCTCCGAGGATATTTTATCTCCACTGCTAGTCTGATTGTCCTCCTGGAAGCTGTAACCAAGGCTGTAATCAGGTCTGCCTTAGGTTTCCAAGCACCAGTCCCCTAGCCTGGCATATCTCCACCAGCTGGCTCCTTGTCAGCTTTCCATACTCCTGTGCTGACATGCTGCCTGCTCACCCTGACTAACTAAGCTAACAAAAGAAATAAAACAATTGTGATCTGAACTCTGAGTATTCACTGTGTGGCTGTTTTAGAGTATAAAACACCTTCAGAGATCACTGTACATAAGCTACAGGATTCACTCTACCCACATCACTACAAGCCAATTAGTATTTGACAACTAATTAATATGTGATGTGGATATTCCACTAATGCCCACCAATTAGTATGTGTAGTGGATCCCACCACTGCAAACCAATTAATGTGAGGATATCCCAACCACTGCCACTGATTAATATGTGATGCCCGTGCCCTGGCCCAGCAATCAAGGAGCCTCAATCCTCACCAGTAACACCAGAGAGGACGTCTCATATACGAGGAAAGGATAATAAATACACACAGTAAAGTGCAATTTCCCTTAAGAGCACACAGAGATCACAGTCAGTCCGGGGCTGGTCGCTCCCTTTCTCCCCAGGTCCCCAATAAGACTCCCCACTGGCACAGCTATAGGGTCCACATCTCAGCCTAGCTGGCAAGCTAACCTCCAGTACCCTCTCTGTCCAACCAGTGCTTCATGTCCCTGCCCAAGTAGCTGAAACACACACACACTTTGAGATAAGCATTTATACAACTTCACAGACACTCCTGGGAAAGGCTGACACAGATTCTCCAGCTGTGCCCCTTTACCCAGACTATACGGTAGTAATTACTGCTACCACCAGCTAATAATTAGCTACCCAAAGGCCCTTAAAAGGGGTGTCCAATTATTACTGTGCAATATTATTATCCAATAGCAGTGTAACTTAAGCAATCAAGGCTTATTGGAAGGGCTTATTACAGGATCACTTATAAGTATGCAATGTACTCTACAGCTTAGTTTATCTCTACATAAACCAGCCACAGTTGAAAAGGGTTTAAAAATATTTAATAATAAATATTAAAAACACTAGACAATACTACTACACCACAGTACTATTCAAGAGTTCAGAGATCACACAGAAACTTAAAATAATTCAGTAGTACAGTTCTGACATAACAGAAAAACACTTAGTCTAATAGTCCTATCTATTTCTACAAGAAAACATACTTCTAAAGTAACTTACTTGAGACAACAGGCAGTGCTGCAGGTTGGATATCAAGACAAAAATGCTTAATCTCTGGTTCTCACTGTTTAAATTGAAACTGCAGTTCTGCTAAACATTACATCATCTTTTACACCTTCCTGGTTCCCAGGCCACACAGAAACTGCATTTACATTCTTTTACACTTAGCAATAAAGGACATCCCACATGTAAATTCTGTTCATTAACTTTAGCCTTAAAACAATAGAAAGAATGTGCTAGCTCAGACAGACTGACTCCGAGCTCTACAGATTAAAGGCTAGATTTGAAATAATTTTAACTTCAAAAGAAATATTTGAAATGCTTGACTTAGTTTTCCTTACAGCAGATGGCAATGTTGCCACATTGTTGAAACAGCATTTCTTTACATTTAAGACGCAAGCCTGTATTTTACATTTATATTTACAAATGCCAGAATTATGTATCAAATTCTATTTGGCTAGGCTGGCAGCTTTCACCCATCTCTACCCAATCTTCACAGTGCTCATGAATGTTTTTTCTCTAATATTGAAGTGCAACTAGCTGATGAAATAACCAAAGCCGAAAATGAGCTTATGTCCATGGCTGTGTTTGAAGCTTCTGTGCCTGTGTACCAACAAATGGTAGATCGTTTGACCATATTTGATAAAAAACTTGAAAATATAAAAAAAAATGGAAATTGCTGAGAGACATAAATGATTTCAGACTGGGCCATATTTTTTGTGGCCAAAGGAAAATAGACATTAAGGTTAATAGACTTCAACATACCTCTAAAGGGATATGTGTCAGCTGGATGATTTTTCAGATGACTTCCCTACTGTTCCACTTGAAGCCAATAAACTTCTACAACATCAGGTAGGAACCAATGAGAATGAGCTTACTACATCTAATACATGGAAATCTCCTTTGAGTAATATCTCTGGTGCTGCTCCATTGAATGGAAACCTTAGTGAAGCATGTGTGTCTGGGGGCATTATCCAATCAGCAGCACTCTTCAGCAATGTTATCCAACCAAAATGATGAATCTATATCCACCCGATTGGTTGACCAGTCTACATCTTGGCCTGTTCAGTCTAATATAAGCATACACAATGACGAGGGTTTTCACAAGGCTATAAAAAGTATTACACCAAATTGACCGGAGATGGTAGAAGAAAAATCACGGAACTTATCGAGAGGGTGGTCACAGCAATGAGCAGGCATGAAATGGAACCAAAAGAAAGAACAACAGCCTCCAAGTATGAAACAAGGTATCACTGCAGAGGTAGCGAGTGTCATAAACCTTTCAAATTATGTTTTAACTGCAGTGGATGTTAGTTTACTAAATAAGCATTTACAGTTTATATCCAGTGGTACAGACAGCGTTACTGAAGCGTTGACTGATTTAAAAGTTTTTACCAGAAATCTTAATTTGAAACTTATATTTAAGGATAGTCCAATGACTGATGCACACGTCTGTAAAAAAATCAAGTGTTTGCATCCCTAATGGCTGCCCTATAGTTACTGCATTTCATAACTTTTGTGAGCGAGAGATTAGAACACTTTATGACACCAATAACTTAACCTATGATGAGCACAAAGCACTACAGTTTTTACAGTCTAATTCAGATATAATAATTAAACAGGCTGATAAGGGTGATGCTACCATAATTATGAATAAGTTATGCATGATTTTCTGTCAGATTTAAATACTTTTAAAGAAATTGATTTTATTGATGTGAAGAAATGTATTTCAGATGTTAATATGGTAATTTATGAGATGCAACTGCAAAATGAGTATCTACAGATTTAATTTTTTTTTTACACTGTACCATGTCCAGTAATTCCATTAATTTATGAGTTACCAAAAATACATAAATCTATGACTCATCCCTCCAAGAGACCAATCATCTCAGGGAGGGGATGGGTCACAAAACCATTATCAGTATACCTTCAGACAGTTTTAAGTAAATATCTTAAATTTTGTCATAGTTACATTAAGGATACTGGTGATTTTTTTAAGTTATACTAGTGGTATGATGGGGAATATGATCAATTACTATTTATTGGTCACAGTGGATATCAATTCCCTTTCTACAATTATTCCTAATCATTATGGAGTAAATGGTATTTGTCACTTCCTCTGTACTAATGCTGACATGAGAGGAAGGGATATTGAAATTATCGGCCAGTTGATTGAAACAGTTTTTACTAATAATGTGTTCATTTTTAAGAAACAGCCATTCCTTCAGGTTTCTTGTGTTGCCGTGGGTACTCCTATGGTGAGCACTTATGCAAACTTAGTGCTAAATCAATGGGAAAGTGAATTTATTTATAGCGATAAAAATCCTCTGAATGCTGTTTTATGGTATAACCGTTTTGTTGATGATTGTTTTTTAATTTGGAAAGGGAATGAAGAAACTTTGAAAGGATATGTAGAATACGTGATTAGCACTACAGATTTTTTGAAGTTGTTCCACTGACCAAATTACCTTTTTAGACATGAAGTTAATTAAGCATGAGGGAATTATTAGCATGACTGTCTATAGGAAGCTAGTACATGAAAATAAATACACACATAGAAATAGCATGCATGCCCCACACACCTCTAAGGGAATTGTTAGCGGCCAGTTCACTAGGGTCAGTAGAGTGAATACTGAGTTAACCCAGTGTGAGGAACACATGAAGGAGATGGCTTTGGAATTCGAAGAGAGAGGATATAATGAAACAATAGTAAATGAAATAATAAATGAGGTACTGAATGCTAGGGGTAGAAGAGCCAAGCCCTTTATTAGCAAGTTTGTGGGTTGCATTCTAGATACTGATGAACAACAGTTATTGGATAAGGGTAAAATTAGATGTGTGACCATGTTCAATAGAACTAATGAAGTTAAGAAAATTATACAGAATAAGTGGAGTATTCTAACCACCGTGCCTGACTTGAAAGCTTTAGCTTTGACAAATGATAACTCAAGTTTTGCCTACAGGAACTGCAAAAACTTGAAAACAAGGTTATATTATATAGATTTTCAAATAGGGAATACTGGTAGGACAAATAGGCATGGAACTTTTCCTTGCCATGGGTGCGCAGCTGTTGTAAGGATATTATTGATACTAACTATACACATCCATCAATGAAAAATATATATTATTTTCATTGTTTTGCTAATTATAACACTGCCTATGTTGTTTATTTAGCTACATGCTGTAAATGCTCATATTTTTATGTTGGTAAATGTAGTTGAAAATTTAAAGCTCATATTATTCAACATAAGTCTGACATACGTAGGAATATTCGGATGAATGCATTAGCTAAGCATGTTTTAGATACTGATTATTCGCATGATTTTAGATTGAGTCACTGATATATATAGAAACATTAGTGGGGGTGATATGAACAATATTTTAGAAATGTGTGGATATAATTGGATTTTAAGTTTGAGGCTATTGTTTTTCCTGGTTTGAATTGCGCAGTTAATATTAAACCCATCTTAACTGAAAAACAAACGCAGTACCGTTGAGGAAATAATTTTATAATTTTGTATGCATGTGTTCCTATTGAATAGCTGTGTCATATGATTAATTTAATATTAATATAAACAGGTGTATGTTCTTAATTGTTCATTAAGCACTGATGAAGGGTAGAGCCCGAAAGATTTGCATTTGTATGTTTTTACAATAAACTGTTGAGCATGAACGTACCCATGTCATTTTTTTTATTTTTGTTACAGAAAAAAATAGCATTTGGTATCAAGGTTTTGACTTCAACTGTGAGCACTGGATGATGAGGTCTTTTTAGCACATTGTTCAAATCTTGTGGGTCAATACATATTCTGATGTCATCTACACTTTTCTTATGAGCTACCACCATGGAAGCTCATTCAGTTGGAGTTTCACCTGGACAAATCACACCTTGTTGCACCATTTTATCTGGCTTGGCTTTGACTCTGTCCTGCATGGCTACTGGAACTTTATGTGCTGGCCTGATAACTGGACTGACCTCTGGGTCTAACTTCATGGAGTACAGAACTGGAAGCTTACCTAGTCTGTCTTCAAAAAGATCAACATAGGTAGAAAAAATGTGCTGGGAAAAATAGAGTAGTGGTCTTTTAAGCTGACTTGATGGACTTCCTTATTAAATTAAAGCGGTTCCAAATTGTCTCATCCTTAATAATGACTCTACATGCCTCTTGACCACATACAATAATAAGTCGCAGCTTCTTCCAGCAGAGTAACATGAAAGCACTACTGATCCTTCAGTTTGAATTTGCCAAATCAAGCCTTTCACCTTTACACACACTAGCAAATGTTTCTGCTGACATAACACTGCAGTTGGAACCTGTATCAACTTTGAGCTTTATGGGTTTGCCATTTATCTTGACAGTACAAAATACTTCGTTATTTGCCCTTAAATCTACTGCATTGTCCTTTTATGAAGGACTGACACACAATCCACATAAAGATTAGGGCTGACTCTGTCTGACTGATCAACTTGTTTCTTAAAATGCTCCCTTTTAGTAAAAAAATGTGGGCCTTTTGATTTACAAAACCTTTTGAAATTATTCCCTTTATTGCACTGGTGGCACTGCTGACCTAAAGCTAAACAATTCTCCCTTTTAGATTCATGACTTCCACTACAATTACAATATTTGGCAATGAAACTGGGTTGGGGCCCATACTTTGCATTTGCTGACTCACTCTTATTCTTCATTAACATTGTGCGAACTCTGGAATTTGTTAAAAAGTTCTGGGGTCTACCAGTGAGTGCTGCAGGGATTACAGTTGCTGCCATGTGCTTGGGACTGTTTCTCTTAACCACATGCTGCATACTATCAACATGAGCTTTATCAGTGTGCCTTCTAGAGCAATTCTCATTTGTAAGCATATATGTGTGCTTTTCTGTGAGCTCATATATTTGAGAAATCTCAATAGTTTTACTCAAAGTTAAATCACTATCACAAAGCAAAATCTTTCTCATAGCATCATCTTTTATACCACACACAAGTCTGTCTTTTACCAACTCATCCCTTAAGTCACCAAATCTGCACATTTTAGTCTTATGTCTCAGGTCAGTTATATATGCTGCAAAAGTTTCACCAGGCTTTTGATCCCTTGTGTAAAATAAGTGCTTTTCCATTGAAACATTTGTCTGGGGGGTTACACATTTCTCTATATTTGCATTTTAAGCACTCTGAGTCTCCCTTGACTCAGCCGGTACAACAATATGATGTTTTCCCCCTCTTCTGTATAGATAGTGGGTGCATATACAAATGAACCTTCCCTTTCTGTGGCTTATGATCCGGCTAAATTAAGCAGAATAAATGCCTTTGTACAGTCATCTTTATCAGAAAATGCAGTCTGTATGAAAATTGTCATACTCTTGCTCAAACACTCTCTAGTTCTCAGCAATATTACTGTCAAACACAAGTGCTCTGCATTTTCAAAATCTGTCTGCCATGCCCACAAAGTATACACAAACGCACTGAAAATATGGTGCTTGTAATTATGTACGAACTGTGCTGTAAGCTTAACATTCAAATACATAATAAACTTTTCAAAATACTGTACTTTGTGAAATATGCCCCGTAATGGCGGTACATTTGGGAAATAGCTTTACTGTAACATTGCACAAAAATGCGAACACTTTATACACTTTTGATAACTCTGATATCTTTGCTTAATATGAAAAATACATGCTTTGCTAAAATGCGGTAGTTTTCCCCTATTTTATTAATTTTATGCAATTTGGACTTTATTTCAAACATCTTCCGTAGTAATTTG